>NW_018020634.1:0-14349 GCF_002006095.1 Pseudomyrmex gracilis
AAATGTGAGTTACTTGTAATCGTAATACATCGTTTTATATATTTAACGTACTTTATTTTACAAAAAAAAAACTAATCTTGAAACAGCGAGGTAATAGTTAGATATACGTGAAATTTTTCATCGTGAATTGACGTCTACCGTTATCTAAAGCAACTTTTGAAGAAAGTGTGAAAGAAATTCACTTAATCGCGCGTGTGTGTGCGTGTGAAAGTGATCAAGTGCCACGGAAGACAATCCGGACAATATTCCTGTGGACTTTTGGTGACGTTGATGGCAGTGTTCGCAGTACCGGAGGAGCCGGTTCGGGCGATAAAATGCTGGCGCGAAGGTATATTTCTGTTTGTAATATTACATATATTACATACAAAAGTATTTAAGTATAATATATCTAATAAGCGGAAGTAAGCAAATCTTAGGGTGCCCGTTTGTTCAGTTTGTTGAATAGTACAAGTGTGCAAAGTTTCTAAATTTTTCGTTCCAAAATACAACTTTTATTGAAAAAAAAACCAAAAACCACACAAATTTTCTATCTCGTTTCGCTTACGCTACGTACATTTGCGCACCCATGTCTTATTATTAGTTGTTCATTTCAACGTCCTCTACAACTTGGCCTGTCCAGTTTTCACAAAATTTTTGACTAGCNNGTTATTTTAGATATTAGTATTACTATACTTACATACTATTTAAAAAAAAAAATATTTTGGCTACCTTAGACTAGCTCTACTAATCGGTTAGGTACTAATACTTGGTTAGGATCTAACCAGATTTGGTTAGGTTAGTGCCTAACTCATTTAAATTTTTGTGAATGACTTTTTCGGGTGCCTTTGGTAGTGTGTGTAGGCTCAGTATTTAAAAAAAATATTTTGACTAAGACTAGCTCTCTACTAATCGGTTAGGTACTAATACTTGGTTAGGATCTAACCAGATTTGGTTAGGTTAGTGCTTAACTCATTTAAATTTTTGTGAATGACTTTCGGGTGCCTTTTGTCGTGTGTGTAGGCTCAGTATTTAAAAAAAAATATTTTGGCTAACTTAGACTAGCTCTCTATTTATCTGTTAGGTACTAATACTTGGTTAGGATCTAACCCAGATTAGGTTAGGTACTAATACTTGGTTAGGATCTAACTCAGATTAGGTTAGGTTAGGCCCTAACTTATTTAAACTTTTGGGAATGTCTTTTTCGGGTGCCCTTGGTAGTGTGTTTAGGCCCAGTACACCCAATTTTCTTCAAAGTTCTTAATCTAATGATAGACTTCTATTTTGTTTCAGAGTGGTGTCGTCGCGGTAAGTGGCCAGCGCACGTGAGTAGACTTTTAGGGTAGGTGATGGGTTTTTTTAAAATCAGTGCGACATTTTTTTTTTTTTTTTGACAAGGGGAAATCCTTTATGGATACCCCGACCTGTAAGGGCAGGTCGGGGTTATGTGGGACTTACCAAAGAGGCGTACCCACTAAAACCCCTTGAGGCTAGTCTTGAGCATAAGGAGAGGGCCTGGAAAGCCGGAGGGCTATACGTCTTGGTCCTCTCTTCCGCTCCTGGGTGCCTTGGTGCGGCACCGCACTTCCCCTATGACAGAAGGGAGCCTATCCCCTCCTGCCGGTTTCTACGGTCGCGTGCAATGTCCGAGAAAAGCCCTCACTTTTCCGGACTGCGAACCCTGACTCCCCTCGCCCTCACCCGTTGTGGGGTATTCTTAGTGACATCCCAACAAGACAGGGGGGGGCGAGAGGGAGTCCCGCTCCCTCTGCGTAAGAAGCAGGGATTCTTCAATCCCCTGTTCTAACCCGGGCCAGAGTTTGGCTTTGACGCAGGCGCTCCGCGTTTTCCTTGACTAGCTGCACCTTCTCGCAGTGGGCAAGCCCTCTCCTCGTTTCACGCGGTGCACTCCTCGAGAGTGTGAGCCGCAGTGTCGACCGCGACTCCGCAGTGCTCACACTCCGGGGTGCCCGCCCTTCCTATTCGGTGCAGGAATGCACCGAATACTCCGTGGCCCGTGACGATCTGGGTTGACCGGAAGGTCATCCAGACGCCCGGGCGACTCACCCAGTCCTTTAGGACCGGACCCACCGCCTCCCGGACCCTCCGTCCTGGAAGGAATGGGTCTTCCAATCGGTGCTGCCACCGCAGCACCATGCCGTCGTGCGCTCTTAACCGGGCCTGCCGGACCTCTTCCGGGTTCAGGTCCCGGCCGGCTGCACGCGCCCTACTCAGAGCTTCCTGCCTGGCTTCGTACACCTCCGCGTACGCGTCGGCCAGCAGGTCGACAGGTGGAATTCGCGCGAGCACGCGAACGGACTCCAGGGCCGCAGTCCTATAGGCCCGCACCACCCGGCCTCCCACGAAACGCTGGACAGAAGCCAGCGGGGCGGCCGCCCGGCCCACCCCAGCCTCCCGGTGCCACACCGGGACACCGAAGCCGCACTGGTGTTCAACGCATTTGTTAGGTTAGGTACTAATTTCTGGATTAGGAGTAATTCTATGGGTAATTGCGTGGTTTAGGTTTAGGTTTTTTTTTTGGCGTTCTTTTTTTTAGCGTGTGTTGACGGGGGAGCTCCACCCCCTCCCCAAAACATGAACTCGAGTCTATTTTGCTGTTTTATCAGCCTCTAAAGAGTCGTCTACAATGGGTGTAGGCAGTATATTTCGCGTTTTTAACACACGTCTTTCTTTGACGAATAGGAAAGCAGTAGACAGTGCGAAAGTGGAATTGCCCATTTCGTAATTCCCATTGTTTCTTCACCAAAACAAAACAAAAAAAAATAATTAGAAACATAGCGCACTCGTGTTCAACACTTCGATCAAACGCAGATCATTAGATTTATTTGGTATTTGACAAACATTGTGACAATGTTATTTATCGATATTCAAACGATGTTTCAAAAATTACATTGTATTCATTTGTGTTATTACTTTACGTATTGTTTGACTGTTGCTTTATGTTTGTTGCTAAAACTCAATTTCTTGTCCGTTGTTGCACAATCTTTTTTTCTTTTCTATATTTCTTTATTGATTGCGGCAATTACTTTGGAATTTTTTAAAATTGTTATGTGGCTTCCCTCGACGTACTGTACCGTCACATCGGATGTTATCTGCAAGAGATTCAAAAAATAAAACAAAAACCGTTGTTTTCTTATCTCTATTCTGATATAATATTGACAATTCTCATATAATATAAATCGTAAATCGTAAATTGAAATCAACTTTCGAGAAATACCTTGTGCAAACCGTAATCTTCTTCGGCTTCGGGTGCCGAAGGAATTGTAGGTTTTAATAATATTACTGGAGATTTGATACGCGGTACGGTGGAAACTTCGTACTTCTTTATGATGACTAAATGTTTGTATATTGTCGTGTACAATATCTTTAAATTTGCTAACGAGAGCGTTGAGTTTTGTGCCGTAAAGTATTTTGCAAAAGTGTTGAATCTTTCTTCGTCGGTTTTACACTTCTCCAATGTCATCGAGTCCTGTGCGCGACGTTGCGAGATTTAAGTACATAATGCTCGATATATATCGACGAATTCGCGATTGGATGCGCTAGTTCGCACTGAGTGTTTTCTTTCAATGTGTAGTGGAATATTTCAGTGTTAGTACTTTACTACGCACTGGAAGAGGACGTACTCAGTTCGCACTAGTGCGTGCGATTGAATTTGTATGATACATTGCGTTAACGTAAGCAAAGAAGAAAATACCTTTTCGCTTGTTTCAATTTTGTAAACTTTCGAAAACATATTCAAAACAGAAATCTGCATTTCCGTTTCGTTGTTGTCCTCCGCGGATTCGGATGAGAATGTTATGTAACGCTTGTTTATCAACGTTATTTGATCGGGTGAGCCATCTATCAGAACAATTCGACCTTCAAAGCCTATATTTTCCAGTCGTCTTGCGAGTTCTATCGCGAGAATAGATCCAAAGGAATATCCAACCATCGCAAACTCTTTCTTGTCTCGTAATCTTGTTAATATAGCCTGCCGCACGTATTCGGAAAAGATAAAAAAAAAAAAAAAAGTATTCCTCGAGATTAATAGACACTTGCGAAATATAAACGTCGTACGTAGAAAAAAGAAATTATGTCGCGGCGTACCTGTTCAAGAATCTGATCAACCATTTCCGACAAATTATTCCCGGTAGAAATAGCACCTGTGTTGTAATGCAGAGTTGTGGCGGAAAATTTAATATGCGACTTCAAGTGATTGAATATAGTTCCGCAACCGTCGATTCCTGGTATGAGAAAAACTTGACTAGCGCTTTTTTCGTTTTCGATCGAGAAATCTGTCGAGATTTCAGAGATGAAATCTTCGTTTTGCACGATATTGAACATGAGTGAGTTGTTCCGCTCGCTTCTATCGGATGTATCAGCGGTTAGGTTGGTCTCTGTGTTGGACATTTCGAAAAGTTTTGCAAAAGTGATAGTTCGTATCTCTTGCGGGGAAAGGTACACGTCGAAGATGCGTTCCAAAATTTGCCTGATCTCCACCGCCATCATAGAGTCCATCCCGAGCTCGGCCAGAGATGTGTGCTGACTTATTCCTTTTATGTCTTTTATATCTTGGTACATGGAATAGAAACTCGTCAAACTTTGCCAAAAATACGCTTGTAAAAAGAGAGAGAAAGAGAGAGATAAACAGTGTGTATTCTTACCCATGATACTGGCAACTGTGTGCGCTATATCGGTGAGTCCAGTTGATCCTTGTTTCTTCTCAGCCACCACCATGCTGCTTACGATCGGCCGATTCTGAAGTAAAAATTTTTCGAGTTCGTTCAGGCAAGAGGATATCTTTTGCTGCAAGGTGCCGCTGATAATCAATTCTTTGTCGTCCTCTTGCATGTCGGCAACGAGACCTACGTCACCTATAGCTCCCCACTGTATCGCTAAACCGGGAAATCCATCCTTTACTCTCGTTTCGCATATCCTTTCCATCACGGAATTAGCCATACCGTAATTGGTTTGGCCGGCGTTTCCTCTGCCGCAGGAAACCGAAGAGAACGCGACAAAGTGTCGGAGTTTGGGACAGATCTTTCTCGACAGTTTGTCTAATATTTGAGTTGGCCAAACCTTAGCTCTGAAAGATTCTACGAAACTCTCCGTAGTCTGATTGTTCAGAACGTTGTCTTTCAAAACAACAGCGAGATTGAATATAGCATCCACGGGTGCTTCATTTTCCGCGCGTAGCAGAAGATGCTCGCAGTCTGTGGAATTGGCGATGTTGCGATCTTTGACGATCGTCACGTTTACGCCGTAGGATCTCCATATCGAAACCTTTAGCCGTTGATAACCGTTTTTTATACCGCTTCTTGAAATCAGCGTGACATTTTTTGCACCCCGAGATATCAGCCACTCGGTCAGTTCCAATCCAAAGCCACCTAAACCACCTAGTACGATGTAAGTTCTATCGCTGCGACAGTAGTAACGACGATGCGCGATAATCGGCGCGTGACATTTGTCTGCCTCTTGAATATTTAAAATTATCTGCAAACGTTTGATTGGAATTGGAGAATTCGATTTGATTTGCAAACATATATTTGTGTTGTGTTTGTGCGTACCTTTCCTATGTGCTTTCCACTCGCCATGTATCTAAAAGCCTCTTCGATTTCTGTTTGTTGGAAAACTTTAGCTTTTATAGGTTTGATAACATCGTTCTTGAGACCGTCAGCCATTAATCTCAATAACTGAGCCTTGTGTCTGTGTTCTTTTGCAAACATTGAATCCAGAAAAACACCGTAAAAAGAGATTCCTTTGTTAAACAACGACGGATCTAAAGAGTTGTTCGACACGTAGTCGAACTTTCCTATTTCCAGGAAACGACCGTTTTGCGCTAAGCAACGAGTAGACGCGACGAGTTTCTCCTCTGCCAATGAATTCAGTACTATGTCGACACCGCGACCGTTGGTCTGCTTCATAACCATTTTCTCGAAACTGATGTCGCGCGAATTTCCGATGTGATCGTCGGGAATAGCCGGAAACATTTCTCGGATAAACCGTCGTTTTTCAGCGGTACCTACTGTGGTGAACACTTCGCATTCTTCGTGTAGGGCGAGATGAATCGCCGACTGTCCAACACCACCGGAACCAGAGTGTACGAGTACCTTGTCGCCTTTTTTCATTTTTCCTTTTATATATAAAGCGTAATACGACGTNCTGTATACGCAAGGAACCGTAGCCGCTTCTTCGAACGTCCAAGTATCTGGTATGACCCATTGAAATTCACCTTTTGCAACGATATTAGCGATGCACCTGCGAGTACAAAACTTACTTGTGTATATATACGTGTCTGTATAAAAAACTAAAAATAATTGTACATCTTGTCGTTTTCGTGAGTAAAGATGTATGTTTCTTGAACTATATGTATATACTTATTGTCGCGCATTCCCATTACTCGTCGTCCTTTGGTATCGAATCCTACGTATTCCAGTCCGAGACTCGCGCTCTCGAATCGCTTTTCGTTTTCCCAAGAAGTTAATTTTCCCGTCGCCAGCATTACATCTTTAAAATTGATGGATGAATAAACCACGCGTATCGAATCGTCGCGATGAAAATTGTCACATGTATCGTTCTCCACCCAACAAAATGTATTTAGGTCGCCGAGAACCTATATGTAAGAGAAAGAGAGATATTAAATTGTCACGAGTACGAAAGGTATGTGTAATACAAAGAAATTTAAACAGCGAATTTACAGTTTGTTCCGCAAAAAAGGTGATACAATTTGAGACGGTTGACTGAATGTGAGTGGCATCGGTCGCTGTATCAAGTTGGAAAGTTGTTTTGAGAACGATTTTCACGGAAAAACATGTTGTGAAATGACTGCCGTGAGTTTGTGAAAAAAAAAGATTGTATAAAGATTGAGACAACGTAATATATTTACGGATGAAATTTTTTTTAAGAATGTCAATGTTATCTGTACAAATGTGACGCCAAGCATTTAACTCTAATTGACAGTAGAGAAACGACACTACCGTCTTTTCGAGAGATCTACTTTGATGTATATTACAGTTTTTTTCTTCTCAAAGTATTGTGTATTCTCGACGTATTAACTTTCTTGTGGAACACAGACTGCGTGTGTAAAAATATAATCGAGTGATATCACCGTTTGACAAACGTAAGCAGCGGGAACAAGTGCGGGTTCCGGAGCTGTCAAATCGAAATGCCGGTAAGAACCCCAAGTCTTGTTGGGTCGTAAAATATTGACTGTCAAATCTTTCTGCAACTGTTGCGCGTAGAAGGGATCTTGCGGAGAAAATTTTGGAGCAGTCTCGTCTTGAATAAGCACACTTCTGACCAACTCGCCACCGGGTTCTTTTCTCAAGCAATTGACAAAGCCCAGTAAACCGCACTCGAAATCGCCTTCGCTGACAACTACGATTCTGTTGTTGTGATCAAATGTTTTCTTTTGATCTGCAACAAGTGACTTCAATTTTTCCAGCCATTCAAAGTTATCGTTGGTAACGTGAACAACAGTTGTTTCTTTGATCGGAACTCGTTTCTTCAGAAGCGTAATCGTTTCCTTGTCGGTGCGCTTTTCGAGAATAATATTTAATCCAAATTGTTTTGCGAGATTGTCGTTGCGTTCGTTGGTTAACGATGCGTGAGAAGTACGATGCGATCCCGTTACTTCTGTCGCGTCGTATTTCTCCCGCGATAACAAATAACCACCTTCTCTGAGAAAAGGTAAAAGTTGTTCCAGTGAGTGCCGCTTCGATAAAAGATTAAACCCGGTGATCATTGAGACGTTGTTGTCTGTGTATTTTTGTGAATCCGCAACTGTTACGTTCGGTGGCAAATCTGATGTGTTGAATCGGTCGGTCGGCGATGTCATTAGAGTAATAGTTGCTTGTACTAACGGCAAATTGTTGCAAGCTTCGAGTGTCGCTAAAGTTGCCAATTCTTCCGTGCTTACGATATCTGTATCTTCCACCAGTTCGATTACCTTCACTTTCGTAATCTGATGATCCTCCAGTGCGATTTGCGTTGATATTCGTACCGCTTCGTGCAAAGGAATCTTTTCCCGATCGTGATGCGCTACGAATCTGTGTTCCTCGATAACGGGATCTGCGTTTGGTTTTCTGCGAGCGATCGAAGTAGCTTTCGCACCCCAAATCTTTACACCGCCGGACACTATGAGATCCAAGTTTTTGTATACACGTACTGGCAATACTGAAAGAAATTATATTTTGAATAAACTGTTTCGAACCTCGCGCAATTCTCACGTACACGTGTGCTCGTAACGTATCTTTGAATTTCTTTTGTAATAATAATGTGCGAAATAAACTTTTGTTTTCTTTTCTCAAATAAAAGACTTACGTTTGATTAGGTTTTCCGTCGTGCAGTTTTGTAATTTTGCGTTGTGAAGAGTCGGATCGATTACCAATTTTCGAATATTCGTAGGAACGTACAGACTTTTGGTATCTTTCCCGAGTATGTGCAGTTGCAGCAACGTGTCCATAAACGTGACCCAATTACTTATCCAAGCGACGTGTCCTTTGCTACCCGTGACCGATGCGCTTTTTAATCCACGAAATCCATCGCTGTATTGATATCCGCGTAACTTTAATTCCTTGTAAATATCCCGAGCGTTCATGTGTTCTTCCTCGTTGTCATCCGGTAATAAATCGGATGCATCAGGTGCGGTTTCTCGTTTGAGATCTACTTCGTCGGTGGACACCTCACCCGTTGCAACGATATTGTCTCTTTCGCACACTTCGAACCTTCCGCTTCCTACGATAGTTTGTAAAATCAAACAAAAAAAATGTCTGTTGTGTAATTTTTCTTCTTTAATGTTGTTAAAAATTGATCGATTGTCTATTTGTATCGTTCGATCTTTTGTTCAACTTGTTTCGAAAAGTCTGTGAAGAGAAGAATGATAATAAAATACCTTCGTGTATGCTAATCGTCAATTGTACAACATCAGTTTTGGATATATGAGTAGCGCGAACGAATTTCAAGTTTCGAAACACCACTGGTAAAGTTGAATATAATTCTCCTTTGATTTTTCCGATAGTTTCCCATACGAGCGCGATGTAACCCATAGCTGGGAACAAGTTTCTTCCGTCTATTACATGACCTGTCATATATTCGTAGTCCTCGTCCGTAAGCTGTACGTCGACGAGTCTTTCTCTGGTTTTAATACGTTCCGATACTTCGTGCGATACGAGCCAATCTTTGGAGTGATCCCATCTAAATTAACACTCTTGCGTTTATGCGAGTAATATATAACCTACGTGTAATAAAAAATAAATTTATTTTATAAATAACAAAAAGCTAACTCTCTGTGCAACCTCTAATAGAAACATGTTTCTGAGAAAAAAGTTTTTTATATATAGACAAAAATTCGATATCTCGTTCGTATATTTGAGCGAATGTTCGTACTTGATAGATGGAGAGATGTGCGGGGTCCCACGGCTGACTGGATATTTTACAGGAGGATACAAAGCAGCAATTTGTGGTTGCAAACCGCAGTTGTAAACTTTTCCAATTCCCCGCAGCATTGCGGTGACTGGATTTTTGTTTGTTGCGCACTGAGTGAGCGCGATGTTAGTCACTTGTGGATGCAGAGATTCTTTCAAGATGTTCTGCAAAACGCTGATTGGTGAAATTTCGATGGTCACGGCGTTATTTGGAATTATGTGCGTTGTTTGTTCGAAAAGAACAGTGGACAGTATATTGTTCGTGAAATAGTCAGCGGAGCACAATTGTGCTGCTGAAGTGGACCATTCGGTACAGGGTACGGATGTGCTGATCCATTTTGGGCTTCTTTTGGGAGGTTGTGATATCAGTAGACTCAAGTCCCTTAAAAGTTTATCTTTGATGGACGCGAGATAACGACTGTGGTAAAGTATATTGTTGTGGGATATTTCTTGCACATGCGTGTTACTAGCCTAATGAAACAGAAATAACCGACCAACGTTTAAGTTTAATATGTTAAATTACTTTTTATACGCTGTTAAAAATCTCGGTAAATCTCATTTTGTTGTAACAGCGAGTGTCACCAATTAACGCACCCGTAACTTTCTCGTAAACGCACGCATACGTTCCGTGGGTCCGCTTATAACGTTGCTTTTTCCATTATTGCGGCGTGTGATTTCAATATCTGGTGGACATATATTTTTGAGAGTTTTGTAATCGAGATTGACGGTAGCCGTAGATCCACGAGGCGCGTTGCTTTTGACACATGCCAAAGCAATCGAGTACGCTGATAGAATAGTTTGTTCGATAGTGAGGCACTTATCCGCGTATGCACATCCGAGTTCTCCGACGGAATATCCAATCATGTTATCCGGAATAATTCCCAAAGATGTTAGGAGATCTACCAATCCGATCTGCACCAATTATGTATGTACATATGTATACTTTACATTTATATTAGTATCTTTGTATCGTTTATGTATATTGTATGCATATAATATGTATACTTTGGATTATATGTATATATTTTATATTATATTTTACATCTTGTAATACATGTAAAAAAAAGCAAATGATAACTGATCGTACAGCTTGGCGAAATAACGATAATAATAATTTACCTGAAATGCAACGATACCGATCAATGTGTTCGCGAGACTTTTGTTTTCCATCTTTTCGTCTATCGTTGTCATAATGTCTGTTACGCTTATGTTATATTGTTTCAAAATATTGTTGCATATTTTCATACTACGTGCAAAGACGGGAAATTTTAGTAAATGTTGACCTACGTGTTAAAGTTTGCAACGTCAGATTATAATTGTATTACGTTCATTGAGCAAAGTCGCGCGCGAGTAGTACCTAGTTCGAACGATTGCGAGTCCACTCCGGAAAATATAAACCAAATAGGTCTTTTATCGTTACTACAAGCCTGAATTTCTTTTGTGGAATTGTGTTGTTGCGTCTTATCCAGTACGATATATCCTCTCCACGGATGACCGTCTATATTGTAAGCGTGAATGTCGTGTAGCAGACGAATATATTCCACGTCTAACGGATAATTTGCGATCTGTGAGCAATTTTTGAAACAAATATTTGGTATAGATTTTAATTTATGAGAGTGTACGTATGTACGCAACTTCCGTTTGATTGGACGGAACGTTAACGCTTCATGTGTCAAACTTACGTCCTTTAAAAACGATTTCACTGATTCTTCGGTGCGTCCAGATACGGTAACGAGTCTTGGCAAGTCGTCATTTGGTGCACCGTTATTGATCTTTCTTTTGGGATTCCATTTTAATAACAAATGCGCGTTGGCTCCTCCGAATCCGAACGAGTTTACGGCTATGTAACCGTTAATAAGATGCGTTGGTTCCGTTACAATGCGTATAGTTCCATTTACAAGAGATTGTATGTCCTTTCGTGGTGATGTAAAGATCATTGGAGGAATAATGCCGGTTTCCATTGCGATTATTGCCTTCAAAAGTATGTATATAACAGCATATGTACAAGTCTCAAAATTTTGTAGAAAATTAATTTGTTTGTTGATGTAATTTAAATTGATTTCTTTTTTTTTCTTTTTCTCTTCTCTTCGCAAAACTTTTTCTAATATTGTACATAAAATAACTTTGTTTCTCTACCTTAGCGATCTGACTCATACCGCTGGCTGCTTCCGCGTGACCAACATTGGATTTTATGGAACCAATCAACAACGGGGTCTTTCTTTCTTTGCAGAAAACATTAGTGATAGCATTGATTTCCGGTGGATCGCCAGCTTTCGTGGCGGTACCGTGCGTTTCAATGTAGTCCACATTAGTTGGCGACATGCCGCACTCTTCATAAAACTCGGTTAATAAACGTGTTTGCAAGTGTTCCGATGGAAATGTTATTCCTTCGTCTTTGTATCCGTCGCTGTTCAGTTTAACATGTTTGCACAAAGCGTAAATTCTTTTTGCATTTTTCGCTTTTTGAAGATATATTACCGATACAGTCTCGCTACGAGTGTAACCGTTTGCATTTACATCAAAAGGTCTGCAATAACCCGTTGGTGATAAAACACCTGAGATCAAACGTATTATATGTATGAGAAAATGCATTTTTAGAATATATATCTGCGCGCTTTTTCTACAAATGTATATTGAAAAAATAAATAATTTTTTTTACGATACTTTACCAAGACGACAAAATTGCATAATCAGTTTTGAATGCATGCACAAGTTTCCAGCAGCAACAATAGCTTCCTCGCATATGCCAGATATGATGGTGTGATAAGCGAGTGCTACAGCGTAAAGACTAGCGCTGCACGCCGTATCGACTACGTAAGATGGTCCTTTCAGATTTAGCCAGTAGGAAATTAAATTTGGCAATGTAGCTTTGTTACAGCCAAGAAAATTCATACCGTTGTTCTAAATGTAAAATAGTTTACAGTATTATTGTCAGATACCTATGAATACAAATGTGTATTAACTGTTACATTAATCGATCGTTGCAAATGTATATTTTCTACCTGGAAGTCCCGGTGTGTAAATTCATTTTGTGACTCAATGAAAGATGTTGCCACGATCGTAGCAATATTTCTTCCTTGTAATTGCTTCGGATTCATCCCTGCATCGACAATTGCTTCGTAAGTACGCTCTAATAATATTCTTATTGATGGATCGAGTGTATGCGCGTAACTATCACATATGTCAAAAAATTCCGCGTCGAATTTATTTAAATTATTAATTGCTCCTAGACGTTTTGGTAAGTCCGGATGTTCTATAACAGATGATACAATAGCATTGTGTGATACCGATTTGTATAAGAATAAACATTAATTTACCTATTTTCCATCGGCCATGCTTGTCCGTAACAAGATCGACGTTGTTAAATAAATGTTCTCGTAACTGTTTTATATTGTCCGAGCCTGGAAAGCTACCAGCAATGCCAGAGATAACAATTTCTTCGGAATCAATATCGGCGCACAATTCATATTTATTTTCATTGATCATAATTGAT
This sequence comes from Pseudomyrmex gracilis, assembly GCF_002006095.1. NCBI lineage: Eukaryota > Metazoa > Arthropoda > Insecta > Hymenoptera > Formicidae > Pseudomyrmex > Pseudomyrmex gracilis. Next base: position 12,895 of record NW_018020634.1, read on the forward strand.
TTGTATTGCAACTGTGACAGTAGAATTTTCATAAAAAATAATATATATTTTATAAATATGTTCTACTTGTTGTATACTTGCAGGATGTGCAATTTTTTATTCGTACTATCTACAACAGAGTGTCTTTAACCAATGTGTCTTGATCTGCAAGTACAAAGTGACTAAACAATAAAGAAACAACAACTTTATATATCAATGCATTCTGATACGCATTTGAATTTTATTACTGCTGTGATGACCGTGAAAACATAATAAAGGAAATTGTATATTTAATGATACACTTACGTTCTTTTTCCTCAAATAAGACATATTTAATAACTAACTGATTTCCAACTAAAAAAACGAGTTTCTTGCGAGTTAAAATATTTACTCAAACAACGTTAAGATAAAACGTTTACTGACATAAAAATACGTTATAGATATTAATTTATATAAAATTAATTTTTAAATATATTTATAAAATTTTATTTTATAAATTTTACTACGTTACATTTACGTACTTGAAAAAAAATCTGCGTGAAATTGTTATATCATATATTATTTATTAAAATACATAGAGTTATATGGTTATTTGACTTATATAAATATATAATAAAAATATTGTATAAATAGTACAAAAGAAAAAAATTTATTTAAAATAAAAACTATTTCATGTAAAAACTCTGGCACGGCTGTCACTTCGAATATATTAACACGTATATGTACACGTCGCTATAATATTATTGCAGCTACTTAGTGGTTACTTTTTCAATAAACATACGTCTTTCTCGAAGCATTAAGTTTATACTACAACATATTTATTTATTCAGACGTTTGTAAAATAACGAGTATATATTTAAGACAGAAAATGATAAAAATAATGAGTATATACAATGTGATAATAATTAATTAATTTAACCAATATAAACTTGCAAAGAACATTCTTTTCAAAAAACATTTATTTACTTTTTATTTAGTTACTTTCGATATATATATATATATATATATATATATATATATATGTATTAAAGTGAAACTTCTTTAAGCGCGGTAGAGCGAGTTGATTATTACTAATAACGAAAGAAAGAATAGACAATTCCGAATAATAGTATGTAAAAAAAAAATGTTTATAAAGAAATATGCAAGAAATTTATTAAAAATAAAATATATTGTTGCATTAAACTAAAATATTTTTTCGTTAAAGAAGAACTCACAAGTAGGTTGATTTTATAAGTTTTACTTCAAACGCGCGCATGGTAACCAAGGAACCGATTTTCTTTTTTTTTTTTTTGCTCTTTGTTCCATTACTTGTATAAAAACCTTGATTTATATTCATAGATCTAGAATACATTTTCACTTTGCGAATGTATAAGCACTAGAAACAGATTACAATACAAAGTTTCAAACTACCGACAGTCAATTCAATAATTTATATGTATGTACATGTATCTACATACATAAATTATTGAATAATTA
>NW_018020634.1:14455-85480 GCF_002006095.1 Pseudomyrmex gracilis
ATATAATTTATATAAATATATAAATTATATAAATTATATATAAACCAATTGGAAATGCGACCTTACGAGCCTATTCTTGTCCACGGATGGAAGTGGTATAAAAAAGTCGTTACACGTAATCTTTAACGGAAAAAAACTTTTTTTTCTGTTAATCGAAAATATAAGTAATTTCTTGCTGTGTTTATATATATATACATATATTTTCGATTAACGGAAAGAAAAAGTTTCTTTCCGTTAAAGATTACGTGTCGAAAACGACTTTTTCATATTACTTCCATCCGTGAACAAGAATAGGCTCGTAAGGTCGCATTTCCAATTGGTTTATATATAATTTATATATATATAAACAGCAAGAAATTACTTATATTTTCGATTCGGACACTATATTCCTAGATAACATTTCTTGCATGCGTTAAGTATGTAAATTTTGGATGTGATTTGCCTGAATTTTGTTTGTGAATATATTCATCGTGCGCACGCGTGCATATTGCGCACAAGAAATAAATACCAACACAAATAACGCGCAAATTGCTAACATATTGCAAGTTATTTACTCTTCATTTGACAGTGTATTACATACTTAGGATAAATGAGTTGTTTTTGTGTGTGATGACTGGATATTCACGTACAAAATGCTGTCTAGATTTACTAGTTATATGCTGTTCATATGACGACGTACTGAGATATGATTTTGCTCGCAAAATGTTATCTGGGTTATAGCATTATAGTACTGAGAACTCTGGTTTATCAACCTTCATCCAAATATTTATGAAAATATCAAGAAATATAAGTATATGCAAAGATAAAAACTTAATTTTTGTAAACTGTTTCTATTGCTTATGCATTCGCAAAGTGAAAATCTATTCTGTGAATATAAATCAAGGTTTTTACAAGTAATGAACAAAGTAAGAAACAAAGAGCAAAATAAAACGCAGAACATGAAAAATTTATGCAGAAACGCACTATTTTCTATACATATATATATCTTGCGTAAATTAATACTTGCTATATATTGGATCATTACATATATATCAAGTATAAAATTTGATATATGTAATAGAAGCATTCAGACAGCGCATGTCTCTGTAAAAGACGACTTAAAAACATCTTAGACACATTTTGTCTTAGATATATATCTAATAGATTATGGTAAACAAGTTTTTCAAGAATTAAGGATTCTTAATTATATAGTGTTCCAATTAATTTTAATTATAATTGTAACATTTTACAACATTTATTGTAGCAATACATTTTGTCGCACAGTTTTTAATAGTATTAAAAACTATGCGTCAACAACCGCTCGTGAACGTGACTACGCACTTGTTATAGTGCAATGTCATGGACGATAACGCGAAAGTAAGGCGAAAAAGTTAAAACAGAAGAGAGAAGAAAGAACGAGTGCTACCGTGCCACTCTTCTTCTCTCTGATATGAACATATAGTGTGTGTATATATATATATATATATATATAATGTAAGTACAAAAAATGTAAACAACGCGAAAGATCTTGTGCTTTCTATGTGATAATATGTGATAATATAATTTATATGTAACAACTATGTGATGATATATATGTTTTGTTGTAATATGTTGTAAAATATTATGTAATAATAAAAATAAATTGAAATAATATATAATTAAGAATCCTTAATTCTTGAAAAACTTTTGTATTTAAAAATATATGTTTTGTTTGTATTTAAAATATATGTACTGTATGTTCGTGTGTATATATATGTATATGTGGAGACTACAGCCACCACATATATTATCGACTGACGGCCGGCCGCTACGTGGCGCACGGCCGTAAGCCGTAGCATGGTAGTGAAAAGTGCGGCGTCGTCAATATAATAGCGACGCCAAACCGTATTACCACGATCCGAAAGATTCCGGACAGCGGAGAAGGACCAAACAGCAGGACTACTAGCACCGGCAGACGACAAGGAGGTCAGGATCAACCCCGAGAAGGTTCCTACGACTTCTCCGGCCAAGACTCCTAGGTCACCGTCTCTATAGTCGGAAGTGCAGGTCCTCATTCCCCGGTTACCTTGGCAAGTCGTCGGGATTCCAGCATCCGCTACATCACCAAGGCATCGCTACGAAGTGCCACCTTGAGACCTTCTATCACGCATCTCGTCGATCAGGTCTCCGAGACGATCTACGGCGCACGTTACTACGTAGGCGCTACCCCCACTCCGTGTGCACAGAGGGAACCAGGTCTCGCTCCCCGCTCCTCGGCCACAATATAAAGAGCAGGAAACGCAGAGCGACCTAGCAGTGATTGGGAGACACCTCCACGAAGAACAAGGGCCGTCCAGACAGATATCACCGGCGAGATTCGCAGCAGAGATCACGGATCTACAGAGAAACAACACCACAGATCCCGCAGCCGACAACGCTCACCACGGTGATCAAACAGCCCACCGGGAGTACGTCGGAGCAGAAAGGACCATAACCATAACCGCTGCCATCGCAGGCTCTCCAGGAAACGACTTGACTACATAACACTAAACGGTTCTTGTCAGAACCTTACTGTATATAGAATGTAAATAGTTGGAAGAAAATATATATCTTTTTGGATACCAGAAAGAGCGTAATCGCTACTAGCGCTCCCGGTCTATCCACAGTCTCGGCTGCTTACCTCTCGCTGCTGTTTTCCTTAGCTGCTGTACGAGTACGCCCAAAATATATATATATAGGGTGTCCCAGAATTGCCGTACAATCTCTCGTAGGCAGATAGAAGGAATAAAACTGAGTCGAAAAGTCCTGAACCATTTTTTTCTATTATTTATAATAAAAGAGTAATTATTGAGAGTAAATCAGGCCAATCAGCGCCGATCTTTAACCAGGCGCACGTCAGTGAGCCACGCGTCTGGTGTGTGTGTGTGAGCACTCCGCGCAGTTCACTGACGTGCGCCTGGTTAAAGATCGGCGCTGATTGGCCTGATTTACTCAATAATTACTCTTTTATTATAAATAATAGAAAAAAATGGTTCAGGACTTTTCGACTCAGTTTTATTCCTTCTACCTACCTACGAGAGATTGTACGGCAATTCTGGGACACCCTGTATATATATATATATGTGTTTTCCAGCTACGTACAGTCGACACTGTGTAACACAATGTCCACATAAAAATACTTTTCTTATTATTATTAAATATAATTTAAAGAACATTTTTACAACGCGAACAAATTATTTGTTAATATATGCTGATANTTGAATAAACAAAGTGTTTTTTAATGGATTTTTGATCACTGAAAACGAATCTGGTGGCAAAATTGACCTACCATGTCAAATTTTCGAGAAAATTAAGGTTAAATGTATAATATACTGTCTATTAACGTGAGAAAGAGCATATCAGTGTGTCTCATTCACCAGTGTGATTCGTTTTCAGTAATCAAAAATCCATTAAAAAACACTTTGTTTATTCAAGTATCAGCATATATTAACAAATAATTTATTCGCGTTGTAAAAATGTTCTTTAAATTATATTTAATAATAAAAAGAAAAGTATTTTTATTCATTGTTGCAGGTACAGACGGCGTCATTAATTCGAAGAATAGGCGCGGTAATCGGAGGGCAAGCGGGGCGGTTGCTCGTAGCGCCAACGGACGCCGTACTAACTAACTAGTAGCAATCGGGTGTCCACAACTGGACACCCGATTTTGGGACTAATGGATATTTGGATCAACTGGACTTTTTATGTGATCCCCGCGCCTATTCTTCGAATTAATGACGCCGTCTGTACATTGCATTGCAACATTTTTAGTAAAATAATAATTTAAATAAATAATAAATAAAATGTAGGATAGAGCTTGAGAATAAGTAGATAAAAATAATTATATGTTAGTAAGGAACACGAATGGTCTCGCGGACTGAATGCAGGGACTGCGAATATGGAGATCTCGAGTTCAAATCCCGCTATCACATTAGCATTTTTTCAGGTTCGGTCTCTTTCAACGAAGTTCATCGGTTGATCAGCAAGCTGAATCAGGTCTCCATAAATTAATTCGAGTGAAATCCCCCTTCCGACAAGGCGAGATTATACCATTGTTTTCTTTTTTTTTTTTAGTAAGTAATTCCACTTGGATTCTAGGCAACAGATCTGATCTGCGTTTAGTAACAATCTGTCGGCGCTTCTGACGACAGATTTGGTTTGTATTTGCTACTGTTTTGTTGACAGTTCTGATAACAAATATGATGTGTATTTGGCGCGATTTTGGCGCCAACAGACAATGACCAAATCTGTTCTGGATTTGGTACGTCACTTTGGCTTTGCTTTGCTAGTGGCAGACCTGTTATGATTTTGGTCTCATTTTGACATCTCACATGTTTGACAGATATGGTCGCCAAACCATATCCTAACGAGGACACAGATGGATATGGATTTGGTCTACAAATTTCGTCGGCGGTTGGCGACAAAACCGCGACATATATATATATATCAGAGAGAAGAAGAGTAGCTATGATCGCACTCGTCCTCTCTTCTCTTTTCTGTTGTCGCTTTTTTGCCTTACTTCCGCATTATTGTTCGTGACATTGCGCGTTAATAAAAAGATATAATACGCGTTATCGGCTTCGGTTCTTCGAAGCGTGCTAGATGCATCTTCAAACGTCAGTACATATGCGCAAAACGAAACTATTGCGTTCGCGTACATTGTTAATTGTGAATAATATAAAAAAACACGAGGTAAAAGCAACTTGAGAAACAACATAGTCAGCGGAAGAGAATTATGTGCGCAGCCATAAAAATAAGTATTTATTACGTGTATAATTTAAGAATTACAAATACGTTTCAACTACAACGACAATAACGGATAGAAAAACACACTTTCTTAAACGAGATTATAGAAGATTAAAATATACAAGTTGTTTTTAGAGAATCACAGCCAAGATTTGCAAAGTTATTTTCTGTTTCGACAGTTGTACAGCGGTAGTTCTCTGTATATAGTCTTCTCTTATGTATTATGTATGTGTGTGTGTGTATGTATATAAATAAAACAAAAATATATATACTATTCCCTATAATGGGACTAAAATTCATTCAGCGATAAAGATAATGAAAAAAGTTTAGTTTACCTACGTACGCTGTGCGCGTAAAGATATTGCAGAGTGTATAAAGATACGATAAGACGATTGCAAAATCAAACACTAGTGTGATTACACGGTGTGATTATCCTTTTTTTTTTTTTGTTTAAATGCGTATCTATCTACCGCTACGTCTCTCGGTAGGACAGTCCAACAATTCTAATAAGTGAATACTTGCGATGTAAGATTGCGATTTGATAAAAAAGTTTTTAAACGCGATGAGAGCCGACGATACACGCTTTTTATTAATATCTAATAAATTTCCGCCATAAGTAGTACGACCAGGGAAGTCCAGCCGGTGAAAGGATGGCTTCCTCTGCCTTCCCCGTCGGAGTCGTCGTAATGTTCCCACAGATATCCAGATATTTTGTACTGCTTGATAATGTTCTGTATCAAATTTTTTCGCAACTCCTCGTACACTCTTTTCGCACTCTCCTGATACGGACCTTTCGCGTTTGAATAATGATGCGCCGCGCGTACCGTTAAATAATTTAAATTTATCCAGATAGGTCCGCGCCAATAAGGCGCGTCGTGCTCGGTATTATATTTCATGTACAACGGCGATGTTTTTGCGAGCGAGCGTAGTCCGTACTTGGTCCACAGTAGACTGGGATCCCGCAGATCCTGTAATATATCCTCCAATTGCGGCGAATCGGGATCGACGATTTGCAAGATGAAAGGGAACAACGACACGTATCCGAAAGTCGTGTCGATGAACTTCAAGGATGGCGCTTCCGTTACGATGCGAATCATTTCCGCGGGTTGAGATCGTGATTGTTTGGCGGATAACGGTGGCGGAGGTTTTTGCAGAACCACCTTGTCGGTGTGCATACCGTAATCGGAATATACCTGCCTGTTCGGCGACCAGTGCAGTTTGTTTAGCAAGTTATTGTCGGATAAATAACGAAACGTATCGTCGTATTTGCTGACCGAGTAGTGCAGCAAGTTGGAAATTCTGTCCATGACACGAGCGGCGAATGCGATCCAGCAACGCAGATCGACATGACGTTCGGCAACAGTCGGATGGGAAGCTCTGGGATAGTCGTCCAAGCCGGATGTAAGCGTCTTTGGGTTCAATTCTCTCACAGCAGCCGGGTCTCTGCCTCGCCATCTGTAAGTACCGGGTAGTCGGCCGACCTGCGTGATGTTGAACCACGCGAACCACGCTTCCAATCGCGGATACAGTTTCTCGAGCAACGGAAGATATCTCAGCAATTCTTCTTCCTTGTGCTGGAGCATAAAATCTAGCGTCAAGAAGAACGTCGGCGGATTAGCGTTCGTATTGAACTGAGTCACGAACTCTTCTGGCACCTTGGCCAACGCCTCTTCGCCCAGTATCATCTCTCTGGGGATCCAGCCCTCGACGTTTATCAAATCGAACCAGTGATTCATAATGTCCAATTCGATTTCCAAGTCCCAAATGGAGATGAGTAAACCGTGGAAACCTTCGTCCCACAGGAAACCGCGCGGGAAGAAGCTTCTGCTAGGTACAGCGGTGTACAAAGGCGCTTTCCAGTAAGGCACGGGCTTCTCCGTGTGCGTACTTTGCACTCTCGAAGTTCCGTAAAAGTAGCCTATCGAACCTATGAGATTCGAAAACGCCGCCTTCGCAAAGGCCACTTCGTCGTCCTTGTATCCCTTGGATTTCAGATTGAAAACGCTTTCGAATTTCTTCGAGAACAGCTGCCTCTGTGTCTCGAGAGCCTCGTCGTAATCCTTGCCCGTCAGTTTGCCTATTCTGTTGGTAAAACTGCCGGATTCGTAACTGACCTCGATCTCGAACGGAACTTTTCCCGTCACCTGAGTAACAATAAAGTTCGGATTCATTTTCTTGCCTTCGGTCGACAAGACTAGTTGCTCGCCCGCTAAAACTATGTGCTTTTTGGTGGATCCTTTCTGAGCGGTTACGCGAAGATTATGCAACACCGTTTCTTTCAATACGTTCCAACTGGGAGCGGTTGTCGCTAGAAAGGAATGTTCCTCCAAACTGCCATTTATTAAATTTAAATTTATGGCAAACGATCCCAATCCCTGTGTGTTTCCTTCTATTCCTGTTAAACGATCGTAGTTTCCTAGATTAGCCTTTATCCAACCTTTTGTATCTTCCGTAATAGCGGTGTAAAATAGTAACGATACTTCTTCGTCGTTCTGTTGCTTCGCCGACGATACTGCAATTCTCGCGGTCCAGTCGCCACCGTAGTAACCACCGGGCTTCTTCACAAATGTTGTTCTTATGACCACAGACCTATCCACTATTTCCTGAACACCGAACGTTCGTCCGTCATGCTCGAGCCACGAGTATCTGACATGTAATTTTCTATTAGTAATGTTGACAAGATATATTGCGTTGAGCGCTCAAGTTGATACAATTCAAACTACCTGTCGAGTTTGTCACCTTGCTCGCACCAGTGTCTAAATCCACTGCCGTCGTTGCGCAAGAGGTGCGGAAAGTACCACATCAAGCCAGTGACCAAAGAATAAGGATCTCTCGTTTTCATACCAAAATATACACCAGGTCTGTAAGTGCCCCAATATCTATCCTGAGCGTTCAAGCCTGATATGGCAACTAGCTGGTTTTCAAATAAAATTTTAATTGACACGTTACAAATCTGTAGATATTGTATAACACACTTGACTATTACAAATAAGAATATTTGCAAAATTATATTTCTGCAACGTGATATATCTTACATGCCTTTTCTGAACTGTACGGAGTATGTACTCTCGTCTCGAGATACCCTTTGTATCCAAACCAAGTAGCGCCGGCAGTACATATAGCGAATATAATATAATTAGTAAGTGTAGCGTAGACTTTCTCCTCTTTGGATAAATGTCCAGACCCGCTTTTGGATTTTGTCTTATTGTTGGTAGATTTCTCTTGATTTTTGTTCTTCGCCATTTCGCTGAAACAGATATTGTTTCTGATTTTTTTTTACTTCGGAAAAAGGTTTTGTTTTTCTTTTGTTTTTGTCAAATTGTTGAGAGATGGAAGAGCAAACCTTGTTGAGGTAAAAATACGATACGAAACAAAATAAGGTCTGTTAAAAATTGTTAAGACTTTCTTTTCTTTTTCTCTGACATAAACCCATATGGTACGTGTCAACTTAGGTTAGGTTAGGTTATATCTCTTCTCAATTATTTTCTTTTACGCAACTTACGATAAATCTCACAATAAAAGTCACACGAGCGACAAATATGTGTTAAGTAGTACGTATCACAGCCGTGATTGTTGATTTCCTTGCGGTTGATAACCAAATTTGTTTTCTTTATTGAGCATAAGAACCGATACGATTTTCCGTACAAGCTACATGCATTTCTATTATCCCGCCATTGACCGTAATGATCAAAGTAGATCGAGCACTATCGCACAGTATAATAATTTTTATCTAAATGTTTTACCAAATATATGTTATGTAACCGTTTTCACATTTAATAAATAAGTGTTTTTTTTTGTAGTGAAAAATTTTAAGATGATACTAAAATTCACTAAATTTGTATCACCATTTTATGGCGCGCTCGCACGTAACTTATAATTTTTAAAATTTAAATAGATATTTTGTCTAATATACATATATATATGTACATATTATATATATATATATATACATATTGTATACATATACTCAGATAGCCAAATGATAGCAGTATGCCAGTAGTATGCACGCAGGTTTAATCAGCACTTCGCAGCAGATTTCACTCAGCTGTGTACTCATATGAGTGAATTGTGTAGGCACGATATGCAAGGAAAGCAACACAGCGAAAATATAGAAATAAATAAAGACAAGAGCACGTTATGCAAATTTGCTACATTTATTTCAGCAAATTTTGCTTGATTGATGCAATAATATTTGCATCATGGCATGACATATTTATATTCTTTTTTCTACTTGTCTAGTTGAAATAACAGATTATGGTTGAATGTTGACTGCAGTCTACTGGCATAATGTGTTATTGCAGACTTTGCAAAACATGCTCATTTAGTCTTGGTTATCCTGGTAGGTATGAACATACGTAGATACATCTCACTTGAACTATAGGGATTCAACACTCGTTCGGCAAAGTTAATTTTATTTATTTTGTATTTATTTGTTAAGTCAATTTTGTTTACAGTATTTATCGTTCGCGAGATTGTGTTTCTCTACTTAAGTATTTAAATGTCAAGAAAAACTTCGGTTTACAAATAACAAATCGTTTTGCGATTGAAATTTGAGTATTTTTTGTTATTACAAGATATAGCAACATGCAGTAGAAGCGGGCGAACAACACGCCCATGTCGAGTTTACATAAATTTACGAGTGCTTAGCTTACGTGCCGTTTTTGCTTCTTTTTGCGTATATCCTTAAATGAGCCGTTAAAAACCTTGTTATTAAAACAATTGCGTTATATACAATATATCAGCGAGATGTCACTCTTTTTAGAGATACGTATTACAAAAACCAAATGTTCCTTTTAAAATCACTGGTTGTGTGATTATCTCGTTTTCGCGCGTTCGTATATTATTTATATTTTATTTTATGTGTGTTTATATATATATATATATATATCGTGTGTGTATATATATATATATGTACACACACACACACACACATATATCATATTATATATTCAATAAGCCTTAATTTTGCAGCACACATTTACACACCGACTTTTCAATGATGTATGATGTAAGTCAATGTGAGGTATATAAGTTTTTTCTTACATATTGTTTCTTATCTAAATACATTACTTTTTTTCTCTCGCCAGAGAATACAGACGATTTTCGCTTTTCGTTCTCTGTTTCTCTCTCTCCCTCTCTTTCTTTGCAGAATAGCAGATTTTTGTTATCTATTACAATGTTATCTTTTACACACACACACACACACATACACACACACACACACACATATATATATATATATATATGTGTATATATATATATATATATATAAAAGACACTAATTACTGTCAGAGGGAGAGAAAGGATGTGTATGTTTCGTGAAAATTAAGAAAAGCAGAGAATTTAAATTAGGTCCGTAAATATCGTTGTTGCGTAAAAGGCATAAGATAATGTGTTTGTAACCGAAGACAGAAAACATTTCTTACAAAAAACAAACGGCAAAAGTACAAACCTTAAGTACAAATTAACTTTTTTCTCTATTTACACAAAAACGTCACGATGGTAATTAGAAGAGATCATATATGTCGTGTGTTTTGTTCTAAAGCTATGATTTTTCTATTATTACATATATGCATATGTATATATACACGTATACATATGTACACATATATGTAGGGGAGAGGATAACATATCTTATTATTCCCTACAACAGACATCATCTTTAATACAAAGTAAAACCAGAAGTACGCGCATGTGCGCGCTTTAATTTATTTCTAAAAATATTCGTTTGTTTTCCACTATATATCATTTTTATAATTATAATTATTGCTCAACTCGACAGCCAAAGTTGTACCGGTTATATAGATAAAGAAATTACAAGTCAATAGTTATATTTTCAGTGTATACGACCATAAATTGATTTCGATATACTCTTCGACATAATTTAAATAGCGCTAATTTTTCTTCTCCGTGCGCGATAATCTGATTACCGATATAACGATTGTTCTGCATATATGTATAGTGTATATATATATGTGTGTATATATATATATATATATATATATATGTATATGTGTGTATATACACAAATCCTTTTGCGTATTAAATAATATAACGTGTGTGTGTGTTGTGTACTCTTTATTATAATAAATACTGAATTATACCTTAGAGAGAGCAATCCTATATGTGAGAGTTTTCTTTCGTATGTAAAATATTTTCTGAGATAAATTGAATAATAAAACGAATACACATAACGTTACTTTACGTAACATAACTTAAAGTCAAAATAAACATATGGCATCATATAATGTGTAAAAGATATTCTTTTTATAATTAATCCAAAAATATATAAATCTGCAATTACTATAGTAATAGGATAGTAATAGGATAATGTGTACAACTATATTTACTGTACTCTCTTAATGAGCTAGTAACTAACAATTCGATTGATACTTTATTTGCGGATTGCATAAAGTATTCAGGAAACAAACGTAAAATGCCCGCAAATAAAGTGTTAGATACTGTTTTCGCGTAATTTTTCTCTGTTCGTGACCAATAATGCAGCGTGAAAATTATAGTGTAATTTTTTAAAACATCGTGTTTTTTGGTGTTGTTGTCAGTTTGATCGGACATAACGATCAGTTTTCCGCATTGACTTCAAACAAAAATATATATTGCAGAGTTTTTGAATATACTACAACAATACTACAACGATACAAATATGTTCCTATCATCAACGAAAAACGCGACAGGCAACATAAGAAACGTCGATAAAATCTATCGGCGATATTTTCAATAGCTTCTCTTCGTTGAGATCCTTCTCTCTTTCTTACATCTCTATTAAATATTTATAAATACAACTTTGATATACCACATTTTTTCTAAACTGCGTGGAACTTTAAATAAACTATCTATATTTATTCATAATGATTCATTTGCGCAAAATGAAATATCTGTATATGTATATATCTACGCAAGCATCTATATATACGTATACACATATATGTTCTCTCTCTCTCTCTCTCTCTCTCTCTCTCATATATGTATATAAATGTGCGTGAATCAATTGGTGGTAATTTTGTGTTATCTCTTACTGTTGCAAATTATGGCTACGTATCTAAAACGCAATATTTAACGTTAACTAAAACAGTGTAACCATCTCATAATGTTCTAGAGTTTAAATATATAACACTGTATTTATTATATATATAACAAAAATTTCACGATTTTTAAAATAACACTAGTAACCCTGCGCGCAAGCGGATACCACCAAGTCACTTTGAAACTTGTGATTGTTTGAAAAAATGGGGATTGTGTATTCGCTTCACTTGAACAAGAGGACTTCTTTCTGGGAAAGATTAGTAGATTCCAAACATAGTTTTGGTAATAAACATTTGTATATATGATTATATACTAAATTAATGCCATTAAACACAAACAATTTATGTTTGTTCTCAAATGCACCAATATGTATAAAAGTTTCTTCTAAGACGTACGTAGAAATATACGTAAAGAATGAACTTTGATGTAAATATTATTGCTTCTGTAATTGTCGCGAGTGAGATTCATGTCATCCACTGTCGCAGGATTTAGAAATGAAATAATAAAATAGCGCGTTCTCTCTCTTTTTCTCTCACATACACACATTTTCACTCTTTAACATTTTCTCTCCTTCTTTTCTTTAAAGCTACGGTAACATTTTCATATATCACGTGTTGTATCATCGTGTTTACTACGTATCTAAATTTTGACGTACTTTCCTAATAGTGTTTTTGTAAATATTTCGCTACAATGTGTTTTTTTTTTTTTTTTTGTTTTTTACAAGTAATGCATCTTTTGTCGTAAACATGAATAATTAAATAAAAGAAAAAAAGGAATACCTAATATTCTTATATACGCTGTCTTTCTCTGGGATAATTTATGTACGAGTCGATTGAATACGCGCGAATCAATAAGAGGAACGTGTACGTGAGTAAATTATATCGAAAGTGCGCAATAGTCTTGCGGTAGAGGTGCGTAAAACATATTGTAAACAATAATGAACATTACTGAACATGTATAATTGTAAGACATTTTGTAGGGTTGTACTCTTTTAGAAAAGGAATTTATATTGTACAAGCAAAATGTGTGTACGATTTGATTAATATCTACACATGCCTGTTTCTATCTTTCTCTCTTTCTTGATTGTTCACATCGAACTACATCGAAGAGCAAAGAAAGTGAGGAAAAGGGACAAATATAAGAATTCCACACGTTTTTTACTTGCGTTTGATAAATAATAGAATAGATACAACAACAAATAATGCACTTGTAACAATTTATATCGGCGGCCAGCGCTCATAGCATTAAAATCTCGTGAGAAAAACAAATTTGTAACAATCTGTTTTTCTCTTCTCTCTTTTTTCGCAAACTTGTTAACTCTGATGATCACTTTTTTAACTTTAGAGACTCATCGATATACCGTTGTTTGGTATGTATTACGCGTACGTATTTTAAATTGACCTCAACGCAAATGAACAGACGAATCAGCACATTTGTATTTAGCACGTCTGCGAGAATGCGCGCAAAAATCATTCTTTCTGTTTCGCGGTTTAACCAAAGTTAAATTTCCACGCAACGTCGCTTGAAGAAACAAATGTCGAGATCAGTGTTGCCGTGGAAGGTGCCACAGCGTGACGTCACGCAATAGAGAGGTAGAGAGGTCCTTCTACGGCAACGCTGGTCGAGTGATATTCTTTTATTTTATCGTTTCTTCGATAGATAATTAGTTTCGCTTAGTTGTTTTGTTATTCTATAGGTCTTGTTGTAACTTTTACTTTTAACCATCGAACACAATTACCTGACATAAGACGTGATCGGATTGCGTTTCTCAGAGACGTGCCGCAGATATTAATTTGCAAGCGGCAAAAGCAGCTTACAAATTGATATTAATGTGCTGGTTGGACTGGCCAGTTGCGTTGATTACGGTTCATTTTCGCAGACTGTCTTTGCTACTTGCACGGCTGGTCGAAGCTGTGCTGGATTCACCTGGCCCGCCAGTGCCACCCGTATCTCCGTTGATACTGGAACCGGCGAGCGAAGCAGTGGGCGTCACCGGCGCCGAGCGCCTCCTCACTTTTGTTAAAGCCTTATCCAACCTTTGTATGAACGCATCCACGTCGGATCTCTTCATGCCAAGTGCCGCCGCAGCGGTCAGATACGGAACTCTATAATTGCTATTATGCGCGCCCCAACCTGCACCACCAGTCGTTTAATTATATTGCGAACTTGACGTTAATTTTACAAATAAAGAAGATAATAAAGAAATACGCAAATCTATAATATAAAAAAAACTTGAAATATATGTGAATAATTTTTACCGTACTTAAAAATATTATTATAGATTCTACTTTTTATACTTTGTACACGTTGAAGTATGTACCTTCAAATTTATGTGAAACAATGTGCTTGGAATCCGTAGTCGTTATTACCCTAGTACCGCTAACGTTACGCAGAAACAGCATCGATCCTAGCATAGTGACTTGCTTGTTGTCGTGCTGGTGACTGAGACATTGAAGAGTCATAGCCATGGATATCGGATTGCCCTTGGTGTCCAACAGCCTCTCGCCGTGTCTCGTTGCTAGTTTTCCCAATTCGTCCTTGAGATAAGAATACATCTCCTTACGTTGAGCAATCAATTGTTTGTATCCTGCCATTCCGAGACTTAACAGAGTTATCATCACGTCCATGACGGAGCTCGCGCTCGCGCGTCCCGGATACATTTTCGATATGCGATCCAACAGATTCTTGTCGAAGGAGCCGATAATGGCGCCGCCCACGGGAACCAAGAAATTCTTGTCTGTGCTCTGAACGAAGGCGTCGACGCGACCCTTTCTCGACGCCTCTTGTATGAGATGCATACATCTTGTGCTCTGCAAGCTTCCAGCGGAGAAAGAGTATGTAGCGCAATATACTGAATAAAATCATTTTCACTCGAAATACACTTTGAAACTAAAACAGCCAATATACGGAAACCTGTGTGTGGTATCTCGAGCGGAAATATTCTCGTTCGAACCAAAGAATAATATTGGTTGTTTCAGTATCAAAGATACAGATTGAACTCAATATTCTTTACATTTACCCATATGCATTATTCACCAAATGTGGTATATTATATTGGGTGCAGAGAGCCGCGATAGCGTCCACAGAGTCGCACGCTCTCGGTGCGAAGCAACTGGTCGTTGTGAGCACGCATGCGACACTCTCCCCTAAAGCCGCCATTTGAGCTTCGAGTCTTTGCAGATCGGTTTTCAATTCGTCCCCTATTATCTGCATCTCGATAACGATAGGTTCCAGTCCAGCCGTGATTATGGATTTGAAACTAGACTTTTGGTCGATTCTAGGCCATAAAACATATTTTGCTCGTGGTCTGTCCTGCTTGAGTGTAAGCATGCATAGAACTAGGCTCATTCCCGTGGCCATTGGAGATAAAAAGCAGCCTGCTATGCTTTTCACTCCTACAACGAGAGAACATATTGAGAGTTACGTATCTAATGTGTAAAATTTATTTAACGTTGTTTTTTCCAAGTTAAATATATTTTTTTTATCCCCTCTCTGCGCTTACCCATGTATCGTATAACTTCCAGTACTAGAGAATTTGTTAATTTATACATCAAACTGCTACCAGCAGCTTTTGGTTGTACTTCTTCTAGATCGCCGGATCTACCTATGCCATGTCCCATGCGAAAGTGTCGTCTCGCGACTATGTTCGACACGATTCTCGCCTCGCGTTCACCGACACTACAATTTGATGGGAAGTTATTGCTGTCCATTTGCGACAGATCCGACAGAAACGCTTCTATCGTCGCGTCATCCCAACCTTCTTCCGGCCATTTTCGCTGTAAACATAAGTATGTAATTTGTAATTTCTATTCTATGTATAGATACATGTTTTCACACTACATGACTTACGTGTTCGATAAAGTGCCGTATAAGATTCTCACGAGACTTTTTAGCGTTTAGACCTTGTTGTACGTAGGTCGAAGGTATAAGCCTTTCCGCCAAGCTAAACGCTTGATTATTCATGTTTTTAACTTGGTTTTCTCAATTATAGTCCACAAATATTATCGATCGCTTAGTAGATATCTTCACACCATCACTTTGATAATTAATATGTAAAATATTACAAATTATGTCGTCTTTTACAATTACATAATTTTTATGTATATAAGCAAAGACTAAGTATAAATAATATACTTATTTTAATTATTAATGTTAATAGGATGGATCATATACGTGAGAAAATAATGCTTCGCGTGACAGAACAGAAGTAGATGTGCGTGAATACGACGTTGCTTCCTGGTGTAGGTACATACCCAGATAGCAACTGAATGTAAGTTGTTGGCAACTTACCACAAATATTGCTCATAAATTTTCAGCAATGTAACAAAAGGTGTATCCTCTTTTCAGTATGTTCTTGCCAGCAACAGTTTTCAAAATATAATAACAGCAAGTTCCCAACAACTCATCGGCAATAAACTTATATTATTTTTCTCAACTTACGAATAAAAATCATTGCTCACATATTGCTGACTCACTTGTCATAAACATTGGCTACAACAAATGATTGACAATAAAACTCAGCATATTGATACTGAATTGTCAAAAACATTTTTGTTGCATCAAATGAAAACAACACAACAGCGAACAACTTTATCTATACAATGATTTGCTTTATATTGAGTTTTCACATTTGACTATCTGGGTACTTACGGAATCTGTGCGTAAAATTGATATTCAACGGAAAGTGGGAAAAGGTTCGCATGTGTACAAAAGTAGTATATGAAATAAAAATACAAATTTGTTGCATGAGAAACGAAATTTATTAAACATCTCAAAACTTATAAGAATCGAAAGCGGATCGTCCTCGAAACACAATATCTCGAAAAAGAGCCATTTACAAATAACATAAATTAAACAATTATAGTAAAACAAGCCAAAGAAAATATAAAATTATATTATTGTTATTATATTATTGTGAGATGAAAAAATAAAATGATTTTACATTAGAAATCCAGTGCGAGACATAAAAGAGAATAAGCTGTGTGTGTAATGCGTATTTTGTTTTTTTACTGTATTGTTTGAAGCTGCCTCTCTTGTGAAGTGAAAAAATCGGGAAAAAACAATAGGATCTCCAGTTGAGTCGATACGAGAGTAAAACCGCAAACGAAAAAAGCAAATATCGCCTATCGTCGTTACAACGTAAAGGTTATGTCTTTGCGATTGTAACGAAAAATTCGTCGAATCGCGCAAAAATTCCGGCTCGTCCGAGCTCGAAGCGACAAGAGACGCGCGCGCGAAATCCACGACACGGTCAGGAACTCGCGCTTCCGCTGACGGGGGAATGCGCCTCTCTCGGAAGGAGATATAATCACCGCGGATACATGGTTCGAAGACCTCTCGGATCGTCCTCACCGAAGAGCAGTACACAAGTCAAAAGTGGGCTGGGCCGCGCAACGCGAGCGTCTCTCCGCGTCGACTACTACGCGAGCACTAAAACACGGCGCCCCGACGCATCTCGTTCGCACACTCGCGATGCATCGCACACAACTTCCGGATATAACGCGAGTTATCACGAGTTTTCCCGGAAGCGATTCGGAGTGACGCGCTCGATCCCACTAAAGAGATGTATATATGTATATATATATAGAGCGTTGTGTAGGAACACTCGTTATATATCACGCAGCGACGGCCACGGATGGATGAAGGTTATGTTGCGCGAGGTCACCTCTAAATCGGATTAATTTTACGCAATGAGATTCGCGAGCGCGGACTGCTGCGACGTAAATTGTCCGCACGCGTTCTTCACGGGCGACGGTCACGTCCGCCGCCGCCGTCGTGATTTTCCCGCACCACGGCTTAATCGTCGCCGGCGACGACAAAGAGCGAACGACGATGAGCAGCGCGTGGTGGAGGCTCACGAGGACTGCTTGTCACGGGCTTTTACCTCCTTCTCCTTTCGCTCCTGTCGTCGCTGTTCTGTGGATCCGACAACGGACCGACGACGGATCGCACACGGCGCTACGGACGTACTCGTCGTCCGCCGCTGCTGCCGTCGGCAACACCGTCGACGGCACCGATTTTACGAGTCGAGACAACTCGCGTGTTATCCGCGCTTCAACTATTCGACAGGTGCATCACGTATTTTTATTTAATTGCGTTATGTCAACTAGCCCCTCTTACTCCTTGCCTGCAGGAGATTAGGTGCATTTACCATCAAACTCCTAACGAGTTCTTCGTACCTATGTCTATATACGCACTTGGATTAGTTTTAGAAAGCTTGAGTACTTACCTCGGTTTTAGTATTTCTTTTTATTTTAAATTGAATTTTTTTTGTACTCTATTTTTTTCTTAATCATTTAATGAGATTTGCATTTGAAATGGTGTATATATATATATTGATATAATTATATTTAAGTAATATATCGATTCCACATCGATTCACATACGTATAAATCGGCGACCTTTTGCTTACTTCGAAGAGATCGCTACATAGATATGTTCTCACGTATAACAAAATGTAACATAAAACCTAATACATTCGATATGTATTAATATATGTGATTTAGAGAATCAATTTGCTAAAATACACTCGTTCTCATAATTAACTGATTACGATGCATCTCCATTTTGTCCGAGAATTTAAAAAAAAAAACAGCTTATTCTTGCATGCAAGACATAGCGCCAATCAGCAATGTCGTCACAGTAAAGAACGTATCGCATCGAACGCCCACGTGATTACAAATGCGCTCCGTGACAGGTTGAGAATCCTTAATCGCGATTGATCATTTCGCTTAGAAGAGCGAAGTGTTTTTTTTTTACACCTTTCAATTGCATATTTGTAGTATAATTCTTTCTGCATATATGCGCATGAATCAGCTAATCGGTGATAGAAAGGCGATAGAAAGAAGAATCGCTGTTGTAGCGGTGAACACTGCGCAATGTCAAAAGACCTTGTACACAAAGATCCGCGTCTGTCTAGCTGACGACAGTTGGCACACCTGCGACCGAGGTTGCCGCAGTTTAGCGAGTTCACCTCTCTCATTGTCAGTGCGCGGTGAACTTACATTGTGCGAAGTGATCAGAAGCGACGGTACGAAGTTCTCAGATGACAGCTTGCGGCATCGCTTTCGCGAGTGGGAGCCGGCACATTTTTCACGACACTCGTCGTAAAATCGACGAGAAAGACGCGCGCGAATAAGGTACGAAAAAAAAACATGTGGGCGTCGCGGTAGTATTACACACTGACAATTTTGGCGTGAAGTGTGCGCGATAACGAACACTTGACTTTCTCTCTCTTTCTCTCTCTCTCTTTTTTTCTTTCTCTGTTTCGCTTCTCGCGTGAACAATAATACACTCGAGTAGAGATATTGTTAGTTTTAGAGAATCAATTAAACGGAATTTCCGTTATCTTCGATACGCAAGAAAAAACAGCGAGATATAATATTCTCGCACTTGTGTCGGTGTGTCATGTTACGTGCGCTCATGTAGTACATATTGGCAAAAAGCGCACAGTTGTCGTTCTATCAAAGCGATAGTTTCCATATTCTTTCCCTATAATCTAAATTTAGTAATGTAATTTTCTCTCTCTTCTCTAATAAAAAGAAGTTTGACATTAGCGCTTTCTTGGACAATCTATTTTATTGATCGAAGTCTTTGATCTATTTTCATTCATTTTTTTTTAAATATATATAANTATATATATATATATATATATATATATATCAGTAATATATGCACACGAAAGACACCATCTCAGTATCTTACTAAACTAAAAAGTGAAAAAAATATTTATTGGTTGTAAATGTTGCATTTGCAGCTAATTATGGAGCTCGAGAA
This sequence comes from Pseudomyrmex gracilis, assembly GCF_002006095.1. Taxonomy (NCBI): domain Eukaryota; kingdom Metazoa; phylum Arthropoda; class Insecta; order Hymenoptera; family Formicidae; genus Pseudomyrmex; species Pseudomyrmex gracilis. Next base: position 34,016 of record NW_018020634.1, read on the forward strand.
CTGTAATGCCCACGGAGACCAAGAAATCATGGCGCCTAACACACCGCAACACGAGAATGATCCGAGCGGTAATAAAAAGTGGTACCGACAAGCCAGCCAAAGGTTAGTACGACTGATTATATTTATACGCACACATCTTGTTATCTGTCCATATAATCAGTCCATATACACTTTTGTATCTCAAATTGTATAATCAAGCATTTTTGGAAATGCATATGTGCTGACATAAGTACTAACAAAGAATTCGAATAAGAGTCTGTGCAACGCAAGGGTCGATGCGATTGTGTCGAAATAACAAATGAGTATATTTTTATTACACAAATTTAACCCAGGAGTAGTCACCCGTGGTGTTTTTTACATCTCAGCGTCGGAAAAATGAAGCTCACGTCACAGCAGTTTTTTTTTACAGATCGGGAATCCACACTTATCTTTCAATCAAACTTTTCGAGACATAATCTGCACAATAGAAAGTGTTTATGTCTTAAGGACCTTCTACAATGAGAGATATTAGTAATAAATCAGAAGCAAGAAATTGACCAATCACAGTCAAATCACAGAAAAATAATCGATTGTGATTAGTCAATTTCTTGCTTCTGACTTCTGATTTATTACTAATATATTATTGTAGAAGGCCCTTTACACATTGATAGTACGAAGCTATTGAAACTTGCTGAGATGTAGAAAACACCCCAGGTCACTGTTTGTGTAACTACACAAGTTCGAATATGATAAGAGTATAAAGTATAAATATGAAATAATAATATGAGTTAGTTAAAAATAACATAAGATGACGTTATGAATATTTATATTAGAATAAATAAGTAAATAATAATATATATAGGTATAACAATTTATATAAAATAAGAAAACTAACTATTGAAGAAAAACAGATATGTAAAGATTTAAAAAATAACAAATAATAAATTGTTTTAAATTTTATACAAAACAAACTTTTGAGGATGAATCAATTATTCCTGTATAAGAAACATATGCAATATATTTGTTCAACCTGTATAGAAGAGAATTCTAACGAATAAATTATTTGCTAAACTCTAGTAGAAGCTAACACCTATACAGCTCTCTGTAACTTAAAAAAAATTTTTTAATTTTTTAAATTATTTTTGTTTTGTTACTTTTTAATGTATAAAGTTTATCTTAGAAAATCTGTCATAATAAGCTTCGTAATGTCCTTTTTTCGTTTGTTTTTTATTTTCTTGATTTCTTTTTACTTTTTTCAAAAAATATTAATTAAATCTATATCTATAATGTTTTTACTTCTTAATAAATTATAGGACAATCAATAATTTACAATATGTGATGAATAACAATGACTTTTAACTGGGGTGTAAAAAACACCTCAGGTGACCGTTTACACAAAAAAATGGGGTGACTACTCCCGGGTTAATGGGTAAAAATCAATTTCTACGCGTTTATGCATGTACATAGATTTTTTCTTATTTTCATGAGGCGATGATTCATGTTTAATTATTGATTGAAGACTTGCAAAAATTGAACAATGTAGAAATTACTAAATCTTGAAATTTGTAATCGAAATAGCGCAGACGATCATATGTGTGCGTGTGTTAAATAACCATTTATATCGAAAAAGATGTTAAACATATAGACATACACATTTGGTTTTTACGGCCAGTTTGTCAATATTTATGGATCAGTTTTGCCATTTCCGATATACTTAATCAGCTGATTATTACGTTGGAATTGGTTAATTGCAGCGGTCGATTAGTCGAATTGACCAATCACAGCGGACCAACTTAATCGAAATTGTCAAAAATGGCCTTCGGTCGTTTTCCTACTCGGCTGTTTCTCCCCAAAGACGGCGTAATGGACAACATTTACAACTTTGCAGGCAGAAGCCTATTTTTGACTTCGTTTCTTCTTTAAACGACTCGAAGGAAGGCCATTCTCGCCTCGTCTTTCTCGTCTACAAGTTCCGGAGAAAAAAATCGCGGGAGACGCATCACATAAGCCGTGTGATTATTCTTCGTCGCTATCATCACGCGAATGACCCCTAAGGTTTACCCAACGCGTTCTTATCGCTCTGCTTGGCTTTCGTCAACGCGGGAGTTGTTTATTCACGATCAGCGCTCGAAAGTTGTTCAACTCCGGTCATTGTGACGCTACCGCTCGTGCGGATCAGAATCGCGGAAGTTGCAATTCTCACGATTCAAATTTTGTACTTATTATTTTGCTCGCATCGTCAGTTTGCGCAATGAATCATCGAATCGTCGACGTGGTGATCACACCAGCGGATAAAATTGTTGGTAATTATTTTTTTCCTTTTCTTTTAAATGTAATTCGCGGATTTTCTTAAAGATGTTCAGAAATTTAAAATTTCTTTTGAATTACGAGCTTACTGTACCGAAATTTTCGGATTCTTCAATTGTAACGAAAACGCATCGATGCCGCAGGGTCGCGAGTGCGATTCCCGGATAATTTGAACGTATTCTCCGAAGAATCGCTTCATCGCGCTATGTTCGGTCTTGATGTAGACCAACTGACCAGGAACGATCGTAGCGAACAAGACTTAGACAGCTTCAACGAAGGTATCCACGGCATCCGCACCGATAAGCGCGAACTGGGACACAGGTAAAAAACTCAAGGCGTTTCCTTTGGACTCTCGTCACTGTGATTAATACATAATTAAAGTTGCTTCGAATCGCGTATAAGACGTTGTATGTCGCGCGCAAACTTTATTCCAAATATAGAATCTAGCCGGATTCAGTGACATTGAGAGTTTTGAAGCTAATTATATTTTGTCTCGTGTTGTTGCTTCGAGGATAAAATGTTGCCTTTTTATCATCGACATGTGTCACAAAAAATTACAGCTCATAATTGCTTCTTGTTGTTACGTGTTCAATTATTTTTATGACAACGTGTGACAGAAAATGCAACTGGCAATAGTAAGTTTTGTATTTTTGAGAGATAACGATAACTTTTGTGTATGCTTGTGCATCTCTACATATATTTTTGTTCTCGATTTTTGTTATTTGATTTGCCATATATTTCTGCCCGATTATACCTCGAATGAGAGTTTTAGTTTTCTTGCGCGGAGGAAGATTCTCGGGTGTCGCAGTATCGATTTTTCATCAGGAAAATATAAAGATATATAAACTAGCGTCCTTTTTTTGCTGCAGCAAATCGCGACGCCCGTAAGAATTGAGACACATCGATCATTCGATCGTATGCTATTATCGGAATTTGCGATTTAAAGTATATCAAACTCATAAATTTTATTTATTAATATAGTAATTAAGATTTATTTATTAATATAATAACACAAATACTGCGAAATATTCGTATTAATTAGATTTCTTAAATGATTATTCTATTTGCGCACACATATATATGTATATATGTATATATATATATATATACATTGTCTGCGCTATTTTCATCATAAGAAATAGTAAGAGTAAGAGTATAGTAAGTATATGTGTATAGATGTGTGTGTATATATGTATACTATGTGTGTATGTATATATGTATAAAGAGAGATATACACACAAATGATCGAACAATGTGTTAATGCGTCGTTTTTACTGCCGTTAAGCATATTTATCTTAATCTGCTGAACTAAGAACTGCTAAGATGTCTTTTCTGAGTCAATCACGATAAAGCGACTAAAAATTTCCAATGCCGAGCCGCGTAAACAAGTTTCTTCACTAAGCAGATAACAGCGAGGACAATTGACATCTTACAATTAGTACAATAATCTAATCACACAAAAGATTTGTACATTATTGAAAAAGATTTTTATTGTTAAACTTTTTTTTATTTGTTTTCAGAAAGGATCTCTTGCATAAAGTTCTTTTTTTATCAAACACAAAGTATGAGTATATTTCTAAAACATTTCTTGCTTCTTAAAAAGCGTATATATATATATATTCTACTTTATATAATTATATATTCATAATTATCCGAGAACTAACTTACGAGGCAACGACCAGGTGATGCAATGATCACGACTTATTTCGAGTCATCAGAGGACAGTTGTGGCAAGAAGTTTTTACCTTTATAACGCACATATAATTTATTTGTGTGTGTGTGTGTGTATATAAACGCAGAAACGCGATATGGATCTGCGACGTAGATACAGTGAATATAAAATGATCGGTGAAAGTATAAACGATGCGTAATTTAGCTGCGCGTCTCGTACAGGAATGCACGCATCCTCTTGTATTCTTTGACTGATTTTGGACTTAACATTTGCATATCAAAACGTGACAGTCAAAAAGTGTTCGCGCAAAAAACAATCAAGTCCGCTCTACGGGATTACAAATACGTGAGACACGTCGAAATGTCTCTCGATATTTTAAAACTAACAGATAGAGCAAGAATTGCAAGAGAGGGAGAAGAGAAAGTGGATCAGAAAAACTGTAAGGACGAGAATGTAATCGGATTCATTCTGATAATATGAGCAAGATTTTAAAGCAGTTGCATTTAATCTTTGTGCTAATGTGTTATAACACATTGTGATGATATATACGTTACACTTTGTTGTATTTCTTTTTCGGTTTATCTTGCGAGAGAGAGAGAGAGAGAGAGAGCCTTATGTTGTGCAAATATCAAGACACGTTTGTCGTTGTATCACAACAGGCAGCAGGCGCGATTGTTCGTTTTTTTCAAGTTCACACACGCGTTCAGCATTAAAATTGTGTAAAGCAGGATTATAAACATGATTAAAGACTTTCTAACGCGATATTTGCGGCACTTTGCAACAAAGTCGACAAAATATCTTCGGTTTACAATATCTTTCGATTGCGCTCGTTTTATTTTGATTGAGGAAGCTCGCATGTACGTACGTATATTTTAACCGGAGCTTTATCCAACTTAAAGTCCATTCGCAATATATAGATTGTAGGATCGAAATCTCTAATATTAGACTAGATACCGAGTTTTCGCGTGTATATCGAATCCAAGGTGATATATAACTCACGAATATTCTGGCGATAATTTTTTTTAACACGAATGCGTGTAAGCGTATACCTACGGTTGATTATATACTGTGTCGGTGGAATTTGCTTAAGCTTCGCGCGATGCTGAATTGAGAGAGATTTGTATCCGGAAGACGAATTAGCTCTCTCGTCGTTGTGGCCGAGTACTAATCGACTCTCCGACGACTCACTGCGCACCAGTTGACGTTTGATCATTGAGCGGATAGCACTGCGATCGTACTTAGTATGTATAGTTGTCGTCGCTTTTCCCGACAAAGACAGAAAAAGACCTTTCACACGCTCGCTCGCTATGAGGTGTAACAATTCCATCGCTCGTGCCAATCCAAAAAAATTGTGAGAAAGCAAGCACCTTACAATACAAAAATAAGTCGAAATTTTGTGTATTTTTATTCCAGCATTATTGATAATCGGACAAAGAACACTTTGTCGTTGCGACACGGTCTTATTCGCTGTAATTTTCACACGCTGCAAGTTTCATTTCAGACGTATGAACAGGAATTTCTTTTTAGATATATAAAATTATTTCAAATTCCACGAGTGATATTCTTAGCGATTTAGCACTGCTTAATTACCTTAATACATTAGTGTGCTGTTGCCGAATAACAAGAACGTGAATCGATCGCAGGATACCCGGTGATTAGTTGATTATCCGCGAAATATGTGGCTGAAGGATACAAACGGCGCCTCGCCGATTGCAAATTTTGTGAACTCGCGACTGTGCGCCCAGAACGAGTAAGTTACTGGTATTCTTTTCTGCATTTTTTTATTCGTATGAAAAATTTACCATTTAATTTAATTAAATTTTTCGACACTTACGTTTTAAAAAATAATTGAGAAAAAAAGAATTTATCATAAAATTAAGAACAGGATATTAATCGTTTGAAGTGCCGATCGTGCATCGTAAGAAAATTCTCAACGAATGCCTATCGAATTTGTTTTTCTTTTGTAACATTGTTCGAAAAAGGAAAAACAAGCGGAATACGTATAGTGTCATTTGATATTGCAAACGTTTTCATTACACAACCTAACACACGTCAAGCTCGATAAATATTATTATTCGCAGCTTTAATAGATGTTAATATCAATAACAAAATGATTAATAACACCGATATTGTGAATTTAGAGAAAGAATTAGAGAGACTTTCGTTTTTGTATCAGCAGGAAGATGTTGAAACGAACGAGCCGCTCGTCGCTATGGCGCGGCATATCGTCGTTAGTAGGTCTCGTCTAATGTTTTTTATTAATATTAAAGTACAATGTTCGAACGATGAGTCGTGACATCTGTAAATATTAATGTTTGATCGAGTTGCAACCGTTTTCTTGATCAACAAAGTATTCTTTCAGAATCTTCGTCAATCGAAGTCTTCATTTGGAGAACATCAAGTTCTATGGTTTCGACATGGATTACACATTGGCAGGTGATTTTAATAAATAACATATTTTCTTGTTTCAAAGAGAATAATGTATGAATGAACTTAAACTTAATTATATTGTAACAATTTTAGAATATAAGTCGCCGCAGTATGAGCAATTGGGTTTTAATCTGCTCAAGGATCGTCTGGTATCTCTGGGATATCCACAGGAAATCAAGGCTTTTGAATACGATCCTAGTTTTCCCGTTCGTGGTTTATGGTTTGATACTTTATACGGAAATCTCCTAAAAGTTGATGCCTATGGGAATATTTTAGTGTGTGTGCATGGCTTCGAATTTTTGAAACAGTAAGGCAAAACTTTTGTGCTTGTGGTTTTTTTTTGCACAATTTGTTCGTTTTTTTTATCTGTTCCATTTTGTCTCAGTTCTCAGGTTTACGAGCTTTATCCGAACAAGTTTCTACAATTAGATGAGTCTAGAGTTTACGTGCTTAATACTCTATTTAATCTACCAGAGACTTATCTGCTGGCGTGCCTGATAGACTTTTTCACAAATTCGCCGCAATATACGCGAGATAAAACTGGAGTGAAAGAAGGTGAGCTCACGATGAGCTTTAAAAGCATATTTCAGGATGTCAGAAACGCAGTAGATTGGATACACTTACACGGTGATCTGAAGTCAAAGACTATCGAGAACTTAAACGAATATGTAAAGAAGGACGAGAGGTTGCCTATGTTTCTTACAAGAATCCGAGAGAGCGGAGCGAGAGTGTTTTTATTAACTAACAGTGATTACGTTTTCACGGATAAAATTATGACTTATTTGTTTGATTTCCCACATGGTGCACGGGTACGTTTTTCTCATTTTTTTATTGTCACATCTTCTTTAAAACAATTACTTCGAAAGCTAGTGTTTAGCGAAATGTTTACCATGTTTTTGAAAAGTGAATAGCTTAAGAAGTTATTCGATATTAAATTTAGAAATTATTTATGCCATAACATTCTAATGAAATCTTTTGTATAAACTATATATATGTGTTTGTGTGTATAATATTATACACACACGCAATCATATATAATTTTGTACAATAAAATTTCATATAAGATTAACGCCACAATAATGTTTCAAAAACACTACGTACTCACACAAGATATTAAATGTAACTAAATCTCTTGTTCTGCGTTTCAGCCTGATGAGCCGCACAGAAATTGGAAAACGTATTTTGACACGATTGTGGTGGACGCTAGGAAACCGTTGTTCTTTGGGGAAGGAACAATTCTGCGACAAGTAGATACGAAAACGGGCGCTTTAAAACTTGGCACTCACAAAGGACCTCTGCACACGGGTAATGCAAAAGAAAATATTTACAGAAAAACTTTACTCGGACAGAATTTTACTACGCAATTATTTATTTCGTTGAAACAGGTGAAGTATACTCGGGCGGTTCGTGCGATGTGTTTACGGAACTAATCGGCGCGAAAGGAAAAGATGTGTTATACGTCGGCGATCACATATTCGGTGATATCTTAAAAAGCAAGAAAATAAGAGGCTGGAGAACATTTTTAATAGTGCCTGAATTAGTTCAGGAATTACACGTTTGGACCGACAAATGTCAATTGTTCGCCGAACTACAAAGACTGGATGTCATGCTCGGCGAAATGTACAAGTGAGTAGTATCGACGAAATACAATCAAGGAACAAGTGTGTATGTATTGTAGACATTTTTCTGATTTAAATTTCTTCATTTAGAAATTTAGACAGTAGTACAAAAGAAAAGCCGGATATCTCCAAGCTGCGCACGGCCATAAGAGATGTTACGCACAAAATGGATTTGGCTTACGGAATGATGGGCTCCCTGTTTCGCAGCGGAAGTAGACAAACGTTTTTCAGCAGCCAAGTCGTAAGATACGCTGACTTGTACGCAGCGACTTTCCTCAATCTGATATACTATCCATTCTCATATATGTTTAGAGCACCCGCTATGCTGGTAAGTTATTTACATATCTTCTCTTGTACTGATTTGTTTTTTTCCAACCCGCATACATAAAACAGTCTCGATAGAATTTGTTTACTTTTAGATGCCTCACGAGAGTACGGTAGCTCATGAACAGAGGTTTGTTATGGAAACCCCGATGATAAGCCGCTCTAGAACGTTTAAATTGACAGACGAAGATGAAGAGCACAACCGACCGTCTTCTGTGAGTAAGAATATCTTCGTCGCGAGACAAGGAATATTGATTGATGTAGGAGTGTTTGAGTGATACATTCTTAAAGAAATTACTTTTTTTTGTTTAGAAGAATTTGTACGTGGATCATTTTAACAACCAAATTCCGCATCCGAGACCGGAAACGCCCCGTAACGTCACGCATACGCACGACGAAGATTGCAGCGACGAGGACAGCGATTCACAAAAGCAAGCCAATCAAGTGAGAGTAAGAAACGCAAATTCTAATTAAAATAATATGTAGAAGATAAAATAAATGTAATTGAAGTTTTAAACAAAATAAAATACAAGTATAACACATACAAAATTACGAAAGATGTAATTACGAGAGAGATAAAATTTGAAGATAAATAAACAGCTCATTAGCGATAACAAAGTATCAAACGTGAGAGATTAAAGTCGACATTGGCTTGTGCGCACCGATGTTGCGGAAAAAAATATCCTCTTCTTTTAAATCGGATATCTGGTAATTTATTGTCATTTTTCTAAATTGCTAATAAGACGACCATTTTTGGTTCCGTCCACTGAAGAAAGTGTGACGTGAAAGTTTCGATGTAAGAGGATGATCGTACAAAGAAAGAAAAAAAAGGAAATGTGGTTATTTTTCATTTTGAAAGAAAATATTTCCGTCTTGAAAACAAAATTTGATTTATAACTTCAGAGAGAATAATTTCATAATATATTTAGTTATTACTTTTTGTATATAGTTGGAACACTATATAATAAGTAGCGCACAAATGCTCGTTATTGCGAAACGAATTACTCTCAACTCATGCCATCGTGAATCAAAAAATAATATACTGCATACAGTGTGTTCAACAATAAAGTGACTGTGATAATCTAAAAAATATAAAAATGTAGACTAAGTTTTGTTTCTTTTTTTTGTTTTTTGTTTTTTTTTATTGAAGTATACATTATTAGCTATTGCACAATTATCTAATAATGTGTCCAATCACCTCCATTACTGATTATTGCTTGACATCTTTTTTTTTATACTTTCGACGAGCTTTTCTGCATATTCGTTTGGCAAAGATGGCCATATCTTCTTTATTTGAAATGACAGCTGCTTCACCGTGTATACAGGCTTTCCTTTGAGTTTCATCTTCATGTACGACATGAAGCATTTCTGGTAGATGGTGCACATTTTTTCCGCATTTAAATTGTTTGTAAACAGAAAGAGGCAACCAAAACCGTGTTTAGAGAAGCATCCCCGAACATGCACTTTTACAGGGTGTTTTACTGTGCGCTGAAGCACCCTATTATTCTTCGTTGTCCACGCTCTCGACAAAAAAAGACCATGCCCAGAAAGAAGACTCGTCCGTAAAGATACCATTATCCCAATCTCGATTCAAATTTTCCTTTGCCCACGCCAATCGTCTTTCCACGTGCTTTTCCGATAATAAAGGTTTCTTCAAAGTTGATCGGAAAGACACGTTTTTTTCACGCAGACGACTTCGAGTCGTATTTAGGGAGACGTTAACACCTTTCGTACGAAGTTTTATTTAAGCACAGCTCAGCGAAATGCCTGGTTTATTTTGAAAAGACACAAGATCGCTTTGTCCTCTTTCATTGTTGCGCGAGATAATCCCCTCTCCGGCAGATCATCTACATTCGCAACTTCCAAATATCGCTGTACTCATTTCTTGACGAATGCCTCCGACTTCCGTATATATTTTGCAGCCGTCAGTTTTGGTCCTTTCTCATGATTCACTAAAAACACTACCTCGTGTCGCTTCAGAAATTTTGTACTCATTGTAAAGGTAATAAATTTGCTGACAAAATTACGCAATGTGCCGGTAAGCTATACTATACTGCAAAAAAACGCGAAATAAAGGTTTAAACGAATTTAGAAAGATGTTGCTGCAGTGGCTCCTTGAAGAATGACGAGCGTCACTTTCTTGTTGAACACACTGTATGTTGAATATCAATTTTTCATGTTTATTACTAGGTACCAATAAATTAGATAGAATATTAAAGTACAGTGAAATTTGAAATAGAATATAAAAAAAAATATCGTCAATATTGAAATTTATTATAAGACTAAGAATGTTAGTTTGTTTACGTGCGTTTTTAACTAGTTAAAGTTGCCGAAACATTGATCGAGGAAATGATATGACAAACCCCGTGCGAATAAATTGTGCAATTTAGACTAGAGAGCAGAACATAATATGTACTCTTATAGGATTGTATACTTTAATGAATTTGTCACATAAATAGTCAATATATATGCTAGAATTAGGACAAGATTGAAAAGATACGAACATATTTGTAATATAGAAATTATTAGAATCTTATGCCGCGTGAGAAGCTAAGACAATATTCACTTTTGTATACGACATAAACTAGTATAGAAAAATACAATAAAAGAGAGACGAAAAATGAATATTGATGATAGTATTGTGAACTATTTGTTCAACTTAATTCAAACAAAATGACAGTGTACTTTACATATTTACGAGTGAAAGTTTGAAAAAAACTTCTCTGACGAAATGTTATCTTGTAATCTTTTCTCTTTGCCCTATTGTATAAACTATAATATCCATACACAAATATACAAAGTATTGTGTAAGTGTTACAGAATTCCCACATTATATTATTTATAGTTTATTGAAATATATAGTTTTTCTTTTTTAAATAAATTAAGCGATAATATGTATGTATATTCTCTAAAAAAAATATATTATCTAAAAAATAAGCTACATTTGTTGCAAAGGCATACACAAATGTGTGTATATGCATATAAAATAATTCCTCTCATCTTTTTTCAAATTTGGTTCATACTTTTGATATAGATAATAGAACAATTTTAATATATTCATACATGTGAGAGATACATATAAGTAAAATTTCTCTAAGCATTTTTTTATTTACAACAAAACGTAAGCATATAAATATATTATCAAGAAACCTCAAATACTTTCACATAAGTAGATCTGCTAAGTATTCTTCAAATTCTTTTTCTCTTGTCTTTTCCACGTCTTCTATTGGTTTTTCTTTCCAGATATTCGATTCGTCTGTATCAGTATTTTCTGTGGCCTGTGTTGGAGTAGAATCTGTTTCCGCTTCAATATTCGATTCTAAACGACTACATGCGGTAGAAGCGTCGTCCTTGCTTTCATGATTTGTGTCTAAACGTTTCAAAGCCTTTTTCTTTTTCACTTCACGCTTTTGCGAACCATAATTAAGCTTTATTGAACATTCTGGACAGAGTCCTTAAAAAAATAAGTTCTGTGTAAACAGAAGTCTAAAACAGTTTAGTTTTTTGTTTTCCATAATTGTATAACATACTTAATTTTACTAGAGCGTTCTTTTTTTCACCATGTTCCACATAGCCAAAATTAAGCTCCCAAGAACGCAAGTTCTCTTTCTCTTTGCATGTTTTACTACCACACTCAAACTGTCCTTTTCCAATTATTACTTCCTTCTCAGTTCTCCATCTCAGAGCAACCTATAAACATTGAACAAATAGCGTTATAAAGTTTGTGGAAAAAAAGAATATTCTATATGTGTATACCTTATTATATTTATAATAAGTCAGGTCACAAATGCAGTATTCCTTGAACAATTTGTCATAGTATTTCTTAGCTAACTTTGCGCCCCAGGTGTCCGGAATGTCCTCTTGATTCCAGAGAAACTTGTGATTCTCTCTGATGACGTCATAATCAGTTTTGTCTCGGGACCTCGAAACAGGCCGAAACGTCAAAAGCTGCTTACAAAGTTTATGTAGTTATATTTTTATTTTAACATTACAATTATTTCGCACAATAGTACGTATATTTCAACCAGAATTATATGTTCTCTTAAAACATAATAAAGATTTCTCCTTTTTCACTATGCTGTTGTAAATAAATAAACAGATAAAAAACTATTTTCAAAGAACCGCTTTTTTCAAGAAAAAAATCTTATCTCTTACGTGTATAACCCCTGTAATAAAAATGTAATCTACACAAACGATCTTTAACTTACGTGTCACGCTGAAAAGACGATACAGACTTTCCATAAATAGTCAAATAATCATTTACGAGTTTCTTGTGTCTGTCGTAAGCTGACAAATGTGCATATTCCGAAAACATCTTTGTCCGCAGTTTTTTCACATTCTTGCCATATCCACCATGGCCATATCTGTACCTGCTATTTTACTCTAAAGTTTAAAGGCCGAAGCACAGACTTTTGCATAAAGAGCCGTCTACAATGGAGAGTTGTAGGCCGTAATAGTAAGAAATTGACCAATCACAGACAAAGTACAGAAGAATAATCGATTGTGATTTGTCAATTTCTTACTGTTACGGTCTAAAACTCTCCATTGTAGACGACCCTTAACGCATAAAGGGTCGTCTAAAATGGGAGTATAGAGTAAGGCCTGTTCTACAATACAGTCGTAAGCTGTAAGTCGTAAGAAATTGACCAATCACAATCGATTATTCTTCTGTAATTGGTCTGTGATTGGTCAATTTCTTACGAGTTACGACTGTATTGTAGAACAGGCCTAAAGGTCTATCTACATAAGACGTAGACGCAGGTCGCAGGCCGCTGATCTCGTTGAATCGACCAATCACGTAAGTCGATTGGCTGATTTGACAACGTGAATGGTCAATTCCTCGTCGATTCTTTATCACGCAGTGTAGTAAAAATTACAAAAGTGAGCGAATTTACTAAAATATCTATGATCTTATTGGTCAAAAACTAGTAAATTTGCTCACTTTTGTAATTTTCGCTACATTGCATGGATACAGAATCGACCTCCTTAAGAGCCGTCTACAATGGAAAGTTGTAGGCCGTAATAGTAAGAAATTGACCAATCACAGGCAAAGTACTGAAGAATAATCGATTGTGATTTGTCAGTTTCTTACTGTACAGTCTAAAACTCTTCATTGTAGACGACCCTTTATATGGTTGTTCTACAATAGCGCTATAAAGTTTTCTGTCACACATGCGCACTTTATCAGACTTTACTACATTATTAAAGTTGTCGATAGAGGGTTGCGTTACATCTGTGATAATGAAACGTGCTGTATTTTGTTATCAATGTGAGGTTGCAAAAGTTAATTAATTCTGCAAATCAATTTTAGTTGCGTAAATAAATTGCAATATATTGAATTTGTGCGTCTTTAATATGTTATCTTTTTAAGAGGTATTTAAAAATTTTCTATTCGATATAAAATATTTATATTTTAACATACTATTAATCAAACTGACAAAAATAATTAATGTATTTGTTTCTAGTCGTGTAGTACTTCGATTCATATGTACACAAAGGTAATAAAGTATTTTTATCGACGTAAAAATATACACAATAAACATCAAGAAACGTTAAATTACGAACGATGAGCGAGACACCGTCAACAAATGATGCACCAGAAAATAACAGTAGCTCGGAACAGACTCCTTATAATGGTGATGCTGAAGAACACACTAGTAAGTACCAAATATTTCAATTACAGATTGTACACATTTATCTTATGTTAAAACTGTTTTTTTTTCTCATCAGCTAAATCTCCGGTAAGCATAGATGAAAAGACCCCGGATTCAGTACATGACAATGGTGAAAATAAGACAACCACTGCCACTGGCAACACTAACAACACTGTGCCAAACAGACCAAAAAAACGTAAGAAAACTCCGAGGGATGCTACAGCACCGAAACAACCTCTCAGCGGTTACTTCAGGTATTTTCTGAAATAGATGTGTTGTAAATGTAATATTTTTAATAAGATGTAAAATACATACAGGTTCTTGAATGATCGAAGAGAAAAAGTTCGATCTGAGAATCCAAATATGACTTTCACTGAGATTACAAAGTTTTTGGCATCTGAGTGGAGTAAATTGCCTCAAGAGAAGAAGCAGGTTTATCTGAATGCAGCCGAGGAAGATAAGGAGCGTTACAATCGCGAGTTTAGCGATTACAAACAGACGGAGGCATATCGGCAATTTAAGGCTGGTATAGAAAAATTGGAGAGGCATGATAACAAGAAGGAAAAGAACGGCACCGAGATAAATACCGAACCGAACGTATGTGACATAATGTTGACGTTATATTTTAAGATTGCGACTTATATAATAACGGAATACTACTCTTTATTCAACAGGATATTCAACAAGATAAGGACAATGATTTTACAGGTTTTGACATTCCTATTTTTACAGAAGAATTTTTGGATCACAACAAAGGTAAAAAGTTGAAGCAATTAGCATAAAAAGTATATAATGAAATAAAATTATAGTACGTACTAGTGTGATAATATAATACACAAAATCTTAAAAATGTTTTAACGTTATATTCGTTCAGCTTGCGAAACTGAATTAAGACAATTGCGGAAAGCCACGTCCGATTATGAGTCTCAGAACGCGGTTCTCCAGCGACACGTTGACAGTTTGCATGCAGCTGTGAATCGCTTGGAATCTGAAAATAATCAACAACGGACGATTAATCAGGCACTGCAGCGTCATTTGGAATCTCTTCGAACGCAGTTGGTAGGCTGTTTCGCTACCACACCACTTCCAGGTAAATCTTCGGAACAAAGTTTTGTGTGTGACTTGACATTTTTTATTTGAAGGATATTTATCTTATCTCGTGTAAACACTGTTTACAGGCATACAAGATGGTGCTACGATGAGCAATATTGACAATTATTTCGAAAAACTGGAATCGATATTGACCGGTAACGCCGAACAAAGTTTACGTAATGCAGTACGTAATGCCGTGACTCGTCTCGAGTTAATTGGATGACGTTCGCCTCTGAGCAATACGATCAGTACGACAAATTCAACCAGCACAACAACTAGCACATCGTTGAAATATCATCGTTCAAGGCACTCTCATCGAAAGTAGCAAAACCAATTTTGTGATTTTAGTTGCAGTTTGCAAGTTTTACTTTTTTTTTTTTTTTTATGGCATGGATGTGAATGAGTGCTAATTATTTAAATAATTGCTATTATTGTTGGTATATCCATACGTAATTAATTTCCTCATTTTTTCACGTTTATAGAGAGCCAAGTTTCGAGAATAGTACATGACGATTATTTAAGCTTTTGTTGTGTCTTTTGAATGAGTAATTAAATTTTACAGTCGATTTATGTACGCGTTTGTAAAAACAGATAAACTGAAGTAATTCATTGATACAAGTTTCGACGACAAAAATGCCCGATAATTAATCTGAAGAAATATACAAATAATCTAAATTGTCAATTATTAACCTTTTTGGTACAACAACAAGAATTGGCCAAGAAGCACAACGTAAATGTATTGCTTGTCTCAGTTTAAAATTTGATTTTAAAGATTGAAAAAAATATATGAAAGAAAATATATTTAGCGCTCAGTAATACTTATAATCTTATTATCACGAATTATTGTCCATATTTAGCATGTTTTTTATCAGTTGATTCCACGTGAACCTATAAAAATATAATATTACTTTTAAATATAATATAACTTAACATTAATCACAAAGATATAAAAATGATTGTTATCTCTAGATTTTTAAGACGCATACGATCAAGAGGCACGGCAGTGCCCTCGCATCCATGCGCGCGAATTGTATTTACCGTAAAGAAGCCGCATTCGGCCGACGATATTGCTCAGCTTGGAATATAACAGCTTCAATTTGCGGACTCAGGTTGACTATAACGCTTTTTTTTATCGCCAAGACAGATCGTATAAATTCAAAGGTAGATTGAGTATTCGATGTCAAGTATTTTTGTATCGCAGCGAAAACAACAGTTTGAAATTTTTCTCTGAAAACACGAAGATCAGTTGTTAACAATTTGACATTATCTTGGACAATAATAATATCTCGGGATTTGTTCACCTGATCCGCTTATCTTCATCGTAATAAGGACTTTTGATTACAACATTGATAAAATCAATTGTGTACAATTTATGTGGATGATGATCGTGAAGCTTCATGTAGCACCCGAAGATGTTCGGCGAACAAATTTGAATAATATATTCCGTAATGTGTTTGGAATACGTTCTTCCTTCTTTAAGCATTGTTTTTAGAAGCCAAGTTATCTATATGTGGATGTATATAATAAATACATTTACAAACAATCATAATATTGCATAATTTATAACTTCGTACCAAGTTTGCGTGTTTGTGCATGACATTATCCGATGATATGTTGTAAAAATTTGACATCAGCATTTCCAAAATTAAACGCAGAAATTCAGGTTTTGCCTCTATAAAGCATTTTAGCAAAGTTTCGGAAACTTTGAAACTACAACCGCTGTTGATCTCGGTTATTAGAATCGGCAAATACTGATCGAAGATATCCCTGATCATTGCTTGCAACAATATGTCACCTTTGATATTTAATTTTTCCAAGCCCAGTATCACCATCGAGAATATTCTTTTTCCCAAGTGCTTTATGTGCAACTGTGCGGAGTTCTCGGATACCAATATGGTTTTGTTGACGAGCATCCTTAACATATCGTTCGGTTGATTCTGCAAAACCCAAGATTTTTCTAAAGAGATGAGAATTTCATAAGTCATTGTTAGATTACGTACTTTGATGTACAACATCGGAGAAATGCAAAGAATCAACGTTCCTAAACATCTGTAAATCCAAAATGCAAGTTCCGAATCTTTTGTTTCTTCTGTTATAGGTAGTAGAATCCACTTCTCTAAATTTTTAAAATACGTTTTACATTTTACGGTGTATTGAAGCTTCTCCTGCTCCGACTAGAAAAGTTTTTTGGTTGCATTGATTTACTTGTGGAAAAGCATTTATGTTACGTTTGTGTTGTAAGATTATTCTTATTGAATATAGAAGAATTGAATTAATACCCTTAAAGCGTTCTGTTTCTTCATGAACAATATGATGAATACTAGAATGGGTTCATTACTGTTTTTAAATTCTTGCAGATCGTAATCTGTAACAAACAGTTCTTTGATGTCGTCGAGTTGGATAATGTAATCTTGCAAAATCTTGATTTCTCTTTTATCTGTGTCGTAACCAACAATGGAACATTTTATCCAGGCCTGGAACATTTTACATCAATTATTTGCCCCCCGTAATGTACGTAACACACATAAACACTCTCGTACGCACTTGAATGAGAATACTATCGAAATTCGAAACTTCCTTCTTCAATTTTTGTGTGGCTTGCTTGTCCTCAATAATCAGTGCTAAATAATATTGTGTGATTCTGAAAATAGAGAAAAAATAAAATAGAGATGATATTATTTCAAATCAACCATCCGAAAGAAGAAATTTTCGAATTGTAATCAATTTTACCTAATATCTTTTACAAGTACTGATGCTGCAAAGTGTTGAAACAAAGACACAGCAGAATGTTTGTACTTTTTAGCAATAGCTCGGTCTCTAATTGCTTCTGTTGTGAACATGACAGCTAGTTTAGAAATAATTTTGTAATTATTATCGGTGAAAACGGGATCAAAAACGAGCTGGCGAACTCTAGAAGCAACAAAACACCACAGCGCATCTAACATTTTCCTAACACCATCTATAAGCAAGTATTAGATTATACGAGTATAGCGTATGTAAAACACACATCTTATACAATGTATAAAATAAAAATAAAAACATACCAACCAGAATTGTCACAAGAAGTCTGCAGAACAATACACTTCTCGAAAACGTTAGCGAGCATGCTCAATAAAAAGGCGATTCTATTTTTGGGACACTCCAAAAGATAACGATCGATCCAACCACCAATAAAAGTATATTCACCCAAATCCAGTTTCTCATTGCTGGATAAAATCATATTTAATACATCGATAAAATTAGTCATCATAACGCGAGACGTTTCGTCTTTGCGACAGCTAATCAGATTGATCTATCAAATCAAACGAATTGGAATATGTAAAGTAGTTTTTACAGTTTGAATTGAATCCGTAAACACAAAAAGTGAATCTTACTGTTTCTATAAAGTGACTTGTTATGGAAACAAAAGATAATCTTTTCTCATTAAACAATAGAAGACACATTAACTTTCCTTTCCAGATTAGGCTGCATTTTTTATTGTATTCGTTGTTTAATTCTTGTGTAGATGGCAAGAGATCCAGCATTGTTGTACACTGCAAGAATGTACATTATACTCGTGATAATTAATAGTTTAAATCTTTCTCTTTTAATTTTGCTTACCACGTTTGTAATATCTGCGGTAATAGCTAAAGTAACAAATAACGACATAAAATTGTAAAGCCCACTCTCGGAAAACTCGGCAACTTTGTTTTTTGAAAATTTCGTATATACACGCCCTTTAATTTGATTCCAATACTTCGGATCTGTCTTGCCATATTTTTTCAAAAAAGTACCTGAAAATTTATTTCTCATTGTACAATTAAAGTGCAAAATGGATTAGCCAAACTCACCTATCAGATACAAAAACATTCCGTAGCTGGATTCTTTTGAATGTTCAAACTTATTGTAAATTCTGTCGTTAATTTGCTTTAAAATATTTTCAGCCGTCTTTCTACGAAAATAAAAACAATTTTGTGATTTTTTAAATATACAACTACAAAATTTATATATAAGCTGCATGTGTACTTTTCCAGAGACAAGGTCCCAGAACCGAATGTCTGTAATAAGAATGGCTGGTTCAATCTCTTGTGAAAACAATCCCAAAGAAAAGATAAAGTTGTTACGCGTGGTTCCCACCAGTTAATGATAAGATCATGTAACAACGGTATTATGATTTTGAGTTCAACATCAAGTTCATCCCTCTCACCGTCTTTCCCACCTTTGCATACGTATACTTTAAGAATCTTTTCTATCTCTTTGTAATTAGATTTAATCTACAAAAGAAACAAAAAATATATTGCATGATTTGTGTGAGTCAATTTCCGTGTATTGTACAGTACCCTTGAGGAATTCGACTGCAAATATACACCATCGTTGCTGTATCCATACAACAAAGACAAGTGGTACATTAGCCATATGCAAAATAGTTCGGAATTTTTGCAAGAAAAGTTCACATTTGTGTAGCAGGTTGCTTGATTCTGATCTTTACTTAATATCTTATCGATACAGTTATTTACATAATCCCAAAATATCTAAAACAATTTATATGTATACTGAGTATATATACACACACAAAATAAGAAAATACGTTTTAAACACAAATTTACCTTGGTTTTCATCTTTTCTTCCAAACTATCAATAAATATCTGAATCATAAGCCACACTTCTCGTGTGCAAGTGCAGAAATATGGTGTTTTTTGAGTGAGATCTTTCCAATTTAAAGACTAAACAAATAAAAAATATATAAACACACGATTAAGATGCTCTCTCGTATTAACATAGAAGTAAAATAAATTATTTACTCTTTCAAATACTTTTACAGCAGTGTATACGAGATCATTGACGATCATTTCGACAGTATTTTCGAGATCTTCCGGCGATGCATGCATTTGGTATTGATACCACATAGTTCTTGAATGAACCAATGTGACAAAAAACCATCTTAACTCTATGTGCATATGATACAAGTGATATTCCGGCTGCTTACACTAAAATCACAATAATTGCATTAGCATCATGTAGTTATTTGAGATAAATAAAAAATCTTTATTCCAAAAATAAGTTGTGTGCAATTTACTCTATTGCCCATGTGAGAAGCAGCATAATATAGAATTGAATCCGGGATATTTCTTAGAGTGCTGAGAAAATGCTTAATGATATTAAATAGACAATCCACATGTTTGTTAATTTCAGGTATCAGTATTTCTAACGTACGAAGATCCCACTTTATGCTGCAATATCAGATTTAAAAACAATCCACTCATTGCAAAGAATCACAGAAGTGATTTTTCACTTACCTGTTTGTATATGTACGAAAATATAAAACAAATTCACAAATCATTTTTCTTATAGAAAAATAATCTATGCTATAATTATCACATGATCCAGGTATTGTAGCTGAAGCTCTTTCATTTCTATTTAATATTTTTAATTGCATCCTGTAAGAAAGCATATAAAAATACATATCTCTGCTTTATAAATATTGTATAGCACTTACTCGGTATATAAATTTTTAATAAACATACAATATATATATATATATAACTATTTTTTAAAATATATTCTTACTGCAAGCAATCAATGAAATGATTAAGATTCATTATAGCAACAGCTCCAGGCATAACACAGTCAAAGAGCCTGACTTCTGTGTGTGAAAAAGGATAGTCAATTTGAGGAAAAAGCACATTATCCACTTCTTTGTGATAAAACAGACTGTTTCTATTCAGCTGCCAATCATTGATGTTTACCTTACCGCTACAATCGCAAGTAACATCAAGATCCATTTGTGGTACATGCAACTGTATCAAAATATGTAAATATTGTGTGTGTACAAATGTATATCAGTATGAGTTATCCATTTAAATTTTGTAATAAAATATAATAAAATAATAGTTTTCTCTTGTTTACTTGTGAGAAAAATTGTAAAATTCAATCTTCGATCTTATGTCAACAGAAATTGCAATTTATTGGCCGATCTCGACGAAGTTTCTGACTTCTGACGATGCAAAAATATCCAATGTTTTTTTCTGGCAAACGATTGCAGGTGACAACTTTCAGCAACATTCGTGCATTTTGGCGGCACTTTCAGTTCTGTTTCACAAAAGAGTCCTCTGCCGGAGCAAGTGTGTATTATTTTGAACTCGCGCACGCAACTTTCGGTAAAGATACATCAACATTTTTTAGACACACATTTTAACTTTTATATTATATATATGTATATACTTTTTTCTCAGAAAGACATACATAAACGCAATATATATAAATAAGATAATATTCAACAAAGAAAACTATAATTTCTGGGGAAAAAAATTCACGAGAACGTAGCATTTCTCACATGCTATACATATATGTAAAACCTTTCCATCTCGTTGTGATTTAAAGGGACGTTGCAAAATAATACCGATTCCGGTCAGGATGACGCTTCCATTTTCTCGCGATCGTGAGATCGTGATTTAAAGTTCTGCGGGATTGTTTACAAGTTCGCACACACGCGTCAAAGATGGCGTCGAATATGACGAGTGTATCGGATCGCTCAGCCACGTGCGCGTAATAAATACATACATAACGAGAGACAAAATGCGTTCCCGGCACGTCGGTCGTCGAGTTAAACTTGTCTGAGCGAGAGGAGGACACGTACGTTCTGACGTGTTACGCATTCGCGGATACTTCTCGCCCGGCTCCGATTTCGAATGGCAACAGCGGACGAAAAATCGCACAAGGGTCATGTCTGTGCACCCGATGACTCACCCGTCGATGTCATTCGACCGCAATCAGGTGACGATGGTCCTTTAAGAGAAATGATAAAAATGGAAAAAGCAAATCCCAATATGAACGTAACTTTGAAGGAAGTAACGCCTCGTAATCTTCGCGACGAGGTACGTCCACGTTTCTTTCCCGAATAAAAACTATTCTTTTGAGTCTCTCTCTTCGAAACAGCACGCGGATTTAGGTTAGATGCATTAAATTCATTTGTGCTTTGCGGAATACGTATTTCTGTTCTAATCTCGTACATACTAGCTGCGTTCTCTCTTTTTTCTGTGAAATCTCAACTTTTTACATCTTTTTTATTTAACAGTTTTTAATATGAGTATAGTTTTTTATAATACAAAAACTAAATAATGTACAAAATGAAGCTTGCAAACTTTTTGTTTATATTTAATTTATACAGACAAAAATTTTATATATATACATATATATACATATGTAATATATTTTTTACAAGTAATATATTTTGATCTTTTAAATTGACAAATATAAGACAATTTTTATTTATTTGTCCATAGCCTCCTTTCTTGCAAGCCATATTTCATAGAAATATAGAGGCAGTTCGTGGGTTGTTGGAACAAGACGATGTCAATTGGCAAGATAAGGAGCAACGTTCTCTCTTGCATGCAGCAGCATTTCGGTTAGTATCATTGTAAGAAAAACCATGATGAGAACTTTATATAAAATTTTTTAATTGTGAACAACAGTTGAGAATGTCTTTGATATTTTTATATTTTAGAGGAGATGCCGCTATTGTGGAACTTCTTTTGTTGAGTGGTGCCACAGTCAGCAGTAAAGATAAAAAATGGTTAACTCCTCTGCATAGAGCATGTTGTATGGGTAACGCTGAAGTGGTGGAAATGTTGCTGGAATACAAAGCAGATGCAAACATGCGAGATCGTAGCTGGCAGACACCTCTTCATGTAGCTGCGGCAAATAATTCTATGCAATGTGTAAATCTTTTAATACCACATTTGATAAACATCAATGTCACAGACAGGTTTGTGTGTGTAACTTCAGTTCAATTCTATAATATAACGATTATAAACTTTAATAAAAAATTGCGTCACATACAATTTTTAATTCTTAAATTTTATAGAAGTGGGAGAACTGCTCTTCATCATGCTGCTTATAACGGTCATCTTGAGATGGTCGAGCTTCTCATACGCCTCCGTTGCGTAGTAAATGCTTCCGATAAAAAAGACCGGAGAGCTTTGCATTTTGCAGCTTATAACGGTTACGACGAAATTGTGAAGGTGCTGATAGCAGCGGGCGCCGATGTCGACGTTAAGGTATAACTTTGTTATGAGACAAGAACGCTCTAGGTTTTATTCCACACATGTTTATATTTTCTTATTTGTATGTTAAGGATCGAGACTTATATACTCCATTACATGCAGCAGCTGCGTCTGGTAATGTAGAGTGTGCGCATATTTTAATCAATGCCGGGGCAGATATTGAGGCCAAAAACGTATACGGAAATACACCGCTGCATATCGCGTGTCTTAACGGATCCGCTCATCTTATTAAGGAACTTATAGCTAATAATGTTAATTTAGGTAAGTCGTTATATCGTATTGTAACACAGTTTTATTATCAATTTATCTACAAATAATTAAATATTGCACTTGTTACAATCGCAATAGAAGCTGTAAATTATCGTGGACAGACCGCATTGCACATTGCCTCAGCCAGTATGTACGGCGTTCAGTGTTTCAAGATGCTTATACAAAATGGGTTGAGAGTAAATGTGCAGTCGGAAGATGGTCGTACGCCATTACACATGACTGCGATACATGGAAGATTTACGCGATCTAAAACGCTGCTGGATTCGGGAGCTTTTCCGGATTCGAGAGACAAAAATGGAAATACCGCTTTACATATCGCTGCTTGGTAAGTCGTATATTAAATTAAAACTATTAATTAGACATATTTTTATGTGTGTCTGTGTAGACGTTTCAACGCGCGCGCAAATAGTATAATCAAAATAACATTACAATCAATTATTATCAGGTTCGGTTACGAATGTCTGACAACGTCTTTGTTGGAAAGCGCTGCATCTCCTGCCACACGAAACGCGCAACAACGGACGCCTTTGCATTTAAGTTGTTTAGCGGGACATATAGAAGTAAGTCGTATAAAGATTTATCACTGAAATCTATATTGCAAGAAAATAATTTTCGACTTGTTTCTATATTGTTCCACAGGTATGTAGAAAATTATTGCAACTTGATAGCAGGCGAATTGATGCGCGAGATAGCGGTGGTAGGACTGCATTGCATTTAGCGGCATTTAAGGTAACGTTTTTGCACGTTTCACTTTATAATATTCTTAATTATTTATTTTTCGTCGTTTGTTTATTATTTAAAAACAGTTTATACGTATTTATTATTCAATGTCACATGTCGCGGACAAAAAAAAATATATATATATATATATATATATCGCGATTTTGGTCCCGAGCAGGGGTGTGTGGACTGTTTAGATCTGCTTCTGTCAAATGGTGCTAACTTTCGTCTTGTCGATAACGACAATCGATTGGCCCTTCATCACGCCGCGAGCCAAGGACATTATCCTTGTATTTTCACCTTGGTTGGATTCGGCAGTGACACAAATGCTCAGGACATAAACGGTGCTACACCCTTGCATTTAGCCGCAGCGGCTTCATACGAGTTAGTATTCTTATTATCTCTCTTATCTCATTGTGTACGCTCGTTGTAATTATTTTGATTGTATAGAGCTCACAAGTGTGTGCAATATCTGTTACAACATCGAGCGGATCCCCGCTTGCGGGATAAACGCGGCTTCACTGCGATTCACTACGCGGTAGCGGGTGGCAATCAGGCCGCACTGAAGGCACTTTTGGACGCTTCGTCTGAGAGTGACGCGATCTCTTCGACTAGTTCTTCGACGGGGCAGGACTCGTTCTCGCCAGCACTCACTCCAATACATCTCGCGGTAAACTAAGAATTTTATTTAACACACATAAACGAAAAATAAGAAGAATAATGTTTAATTTACGAGTGAAAATATGTTACCAGGCATATTATGGTCACGTAAATATTTTGAAGCTGCTTCTACCCTTATATCCCAATACAAATATCAAAGAGGATAGCGGAAAAACGCCATTAGATCTGGCCGCCTACAAAGGACACAAACAATGCGTCAAGCTATTATTGCAATACGGAGCTTCGGTTTCGGTGCAAGTAAGGAAAATTGAGATTATTCGCGCACATTTAATGTACATAAAACACTATCTTTGAAGTATTAACGTATATCGTATTTTTTCAGGACAATGTTACAAAACGCACACCTGTACATTGCGCCGCTGCGGCGGGCCATACCGATTGTCTGACCCTTCTGCTGCAGAAAGCGGACGATCCCAACGTGGTGAACCATTATGATTCCAAGATGCGCACAGCCTTGACGCTGGCTGTGGCAAATAATCATCCCGAGTGTGCGATGCTGCTGTTGAGATACAAAGCCGACTGCAATCTGCCGGACATTAACAAGCACACACCTTTATTTCGAGCGGTGATCAATGAACACGATAATCAGCTGGTGAAATTGTTGTTAATTCACGGCGCGCGAGTAGCCGTGCAAGACGCAAACGGTAAAACGCCATTACACTTGGCAGCTGCCTGCGGCAGGTAAGAATAATTGATATTTGTACAAAAACTGTTCATCGCGGATTTTTTCTTTATCTTCAAGCATATTCGTAGATTATACGCGTTGTCAGCGCTCGTTAAAACAGACCCAACTGCTGCCGCGTTAAAAGACGATCAAGGATGCACAGTGCTTCATTGGGCTTGCTACAACGGCCACTCGAATTGCGTGGAATATCTTTTGAGTCATAATGTGTTCGATTCTTTGGAAGGTAGAAGTGTTTTTCTCTTCGCTTTTTTAAGGAAAGTTGCACAGTAACGCAACTCAGAACTCTGTTTGTTTTACAGATACTCCGTTCTCCGCTGTACATTGCGCCGTATATCAGGGATCCGCGTATTGCTTGGATTTGTTAATTAACAAGTTTGGCGGACAAGCAGTCGCGGCGCCAAGAGATTCATCCTGCGGTTTGTTACCGTTACACGTTGCTGCCAGCGCAGGATCCGTCGAATGCGCACGACTGATCCTGAACTCCGTTGGAGCGGAATTAGCAGGGCTTGAGACGAGCGATTACTTCGGACGAACGCCGCTTCTTTGCGCGGCTGTCAACGGACAGAGTAACGTCATCGGTAAGAGTAACGTCGTCGTCGTCGTCGTCCTCGTCATCGATCGCAGTTCTATGTATTTGCGTGAACACTAATGAGATATTACGAATAGAATTGCTACTCGAGTGGAAAGCCAATGTACGCGCCGTCGATTCCAACAAGAATACAGCGTTGCACTTGGCGTGCCAAAAACGCCAATCCGCTGCGGCGTCTTTACTTCTAAATTGGATCGAGCAGTTTGGTGGTTCCGATGGCGACAAGTACGCAGTGCAGTCGCAACAGCAGCAGCAGCAGCGAGTAGCCATTATCAATATGACTAACAAACAGCTAAGAACGCCATTGCATTTGGCAGCGAGAAACGGTTTAGTAACGGTAAACTTAGTTTAAAGTTTTTATTTTATACATGATAAAAACTAATGTCTCTTGTTGAAGATAATTCTCAAGTGTTATTTTGCACAGATCACGCGTCGTTTATTGCAATTGGGTGCGAGTGTCGTAGCTATAGATGCCGACGGACTCACGCCTGCGTTAGCTTGCGCTCCAAATCCAGCGGTGGCCAAGTGTTTAGCTACTATTCTCACCGCGCACGGTAACGTGGCAATGTGGTTTTTGTTTTGTTTTGCTTTTATTTACTTGTCTTGCGTGTAAATGTATAATGGAATAAAATTATAATCTAATCTTTTATTAATCAAGGTCAAAACGGAGAAACCGCACAATATTCGCCATCCATTCAGCAAACATCAGAGGTATATCTAAATGGACGAAGTAATGTGGACTCACAGCATAGTTCCGACTCGGAGTTTTACTGACAACAAGCATCAACACGCTCGGATCGTCAAGCGTTCCAAGTACGTCTAAACGGTGATTCGACGCACGGCAACGTTGACGCCGCCAGTTTAATATGGACGAGTTGCTGGCTCTTTTCAGTTCTAACATAATCAGCGACTCCAACACGAAGCGAACGATATATACCTTAACCTAATCCTAATCAAGTCGGACAAACGAATCTCTTACAGTGATCTCGTTATGCTGCAATTCTGACAATACCATGTTTCTACTATCGCAAACTCGATAGAATTAATAATCGACTGCCAAGAGGAATATACGGATGCACGTATGTAATCAGAGTTACTTAATGATAACTTTATATACAGATATCTAAATATACATTTAAGAAGCGAGCGGTCTGTGCATATGAAAAGTCATCTATAGCTATTTAAAATACATTTCCAGTAATTACGCATCTTGATGTGCGAAGTACAAAATTATTTGATACGCGCGACATTACATTTCTCAAAATTTCATATTATACTTTTAACGTGAACACTAATACGGCCATAAACCGAGTGCTGGTATATAAGTGCGCAATTTTAACCCTTGGACTAAAATTCGCCTGTGACGGATACTAAACTGATTTAGAAATCCGCTCGGACGAAGATTAAATTAATCCTGCGGCGATGAGAAAAACATCACGTGCCGTAAGCTTTATACAAATCTTCATAATTTAAATTAAATTTGATTACGTGTATTACTTTTAATTTTATTTGTTTTTTATTTATTATTACTCACAATATTTTAGAGAACGGAACGCGACGTTAACAAAACGTTTAGTCGTATGTGCTATGTTACGTGTACGTAATGTGTGCGTGCGTGTGTGTAATTATTTGATAATAATCATGGTATTTAATGTTGATAAACGAGATTAACGGGATGTCTATTACTTGGAGAAATCTGAAGAATTTGGAATTCTTTGTTTTACAAAAAACTAAGAATTTTCTGTTTTATTTTTTTTGTTTTATAAAACAAATCTCAAAGAAATTTTACAGCTCAGGAAATTTTTGTTGTTTGAAAGTTCTTTCTTGAGAAAGACAAATATTTTTTGAATTACACTTCTAAAATATTATTTTATCTGGAAATTTTAACGAATGCCTAGGCAATCAAGGAATTATCAGAGAAGTTCTTTTCGAAAATTGAATAGACACTCTCCTTTTTTGGGGGGAGGGGGAGGGGGATAATAATAGAACAATTTATATGTTTCTCAATTACTTATTACTTATGTTTTATAGATAGCATGTTATCAGCGCGCATTTACAAAATTAACATTCTATTTAATGCTATTGTGAAACACATGTCTTTAAGTAGAAACAGTAAAAACTATTTTCTATTTATTAGTAGGCCCCAATTCCTCTTTGGACAATATCGAGATTTAATTTTATCTTTAACAAATTATCGACATTATTTTAATATCCTTCCTTCTCCTCTTACATATCTTACAAAATAATAAAAACAATAATAACAATAATAAATAACCGCAACAATGATTGCAGGTTTTATCTTCTAAATTGTTAAATGAGAATATGATTAACGCGTACGCATATGTACCAACTTTATATATTTCAAACGATGTTTGCATAAATTTTTTAAATAACAATTCTCATATGTATGCAACTATTAACTATATACCACGAGCCTCAAGCAAACAATAATAATATAATTATTACAAAATAATAATATAAATTATTCGTTACCAAACGCGCCAAAATCTTTCGAACAAATCTAAAAGTGCAATAAGCGATTGAGAATAATTGAAAAAGGTGAATGAATTTAACGACAGCATTAAATATATTAATTTTGTAGTCGAATATAACAAATCTCAAATATAAGCGCAATCTGCTCTTACGGCAGATATAATTAGATGTCAAATACCGACAGATAGATTATGCTCAATTAATTGCATTTACTATAATGTAGTTTATTTTTTTCTAATTAGTTAGACGAATGTCTTCCATTCTCAGTAGCATTTATCAATTCTCCGAAGAGATCTGCGCTGATTTATATTTTATCTGCGTGTTATTTATGCAGAAAGATCTTTTGTCGAACGACTTTATTTTGGACATACATTCGTGAGTTGTTTCGTCGCATGAAAAAAAAACATAGGATTATGATTAGAAAGATTATGAAGAAATGCTGAAAGTATAAATAACGCGTCTTGTGATTTACTGATTGTAAATATAGCAAAATTGAACAATTTGAACACAGTCGAGAGAATTCTGTACATAAATTCAAGGTAAGCATATTTATTATGAAAAAGAGAGAATCTAGCTATTTTCTTAGACATTTGTAGTAAAGCCTAAACTGCCTGACTATAAATGTATATCGAATGAAAAAACACAGATTGTAAGTATATAAAGATATGCAGAAAAACCGATATCGAGAGGAATTGAATCAGAATCATGCCGAAAAACGTTAAAAAAACAATTTAATGTAGTGATCGTTTTATTACTTTTGTACTTATGAGTTACCCCCAATGAGTTTTGCATTTACTAGATTGTAAGCATGAGTTTCAAAAGGACGATATACATATGTACTGACGCGATTTTAACTGTTAATGTTACATGCATAATAAATATAATAATTCATCGAGAGGAATTGAGTCGGAATTGTGTCAAAACATATAGGTATTTCATTTTTTTAGAATGTTTTACGTTTCATATATTTTTGAGCAATTTATACTTTGACTGCCACACAAGCGATCTATTGTATTATATGATAATTTTATTACACACAAACACACACACACACATATATATATATATATACAATACCTCTCAATATATTATTACATCGCGCTTAAACCCAATAATTATATAATATAATTAAAGAAATTGTTGATATTGTAGAAATTGATACTGTGAGAAATTTCTCGAATATGTATGTATGTACATGATTTTGTATTTGTGACTGTTATATAAAACAGAAAAGTGAGAAAAGAATAATATAACATCGGGAAACATATTTTTTCTATAACTTCTGATCTTACACATTTAACGAGTTTTACAAACATGCAATATATATCATATTACGTATATATAAAGTTACATTTTAAGAGATTCTGCTATCATACATCTGTATTGCAAACATTTGTAATCAATACATGTCATTATTTTATTTCCTGGCGATACTCTATCTGTTTTTTCTTTTTCAAATCCATTCATTTCTGATTTAATTTAAGTTATAAATTCGTGTGAAAAAAATTTGACGAATCAAGATTCTCTGATTCGAGTTTTCGAATCAAAATCGGATATACTTAGATATTTGGAAATATACTTAAAAATTCTAAATTCTACGAAGATTTATATTACTTACAAAATAATCTTTGTACCATACACTCTCATTTATTAGTTTACTTCATTAGTTTACTTTCTCATTTATTTGTTTATTTCTTTTTGAGATTTTCGTCCAGATGTGACGATATGAGGTAGTCACTACATTCTAGGAAAGCATGCAAGCGAGTAAGTAGTTGTCATTGCAACACGTCCACTAGGGACTCAGGCGATCGATATCACAAAGGAAAGTATATCTTCGACTGCATTCGACAGCTATCGAGCACTACTGTAAGCAAGATAACAAGAAATTAGGAAACTTGTGTGTCATGATCGCGCACATATATACAACGATTGTATATTACAAATATATATGAATAAACTAGTGGCTCTGGCTGTTTTGAAAAAAGCTCTCGGCCGAAACGAGGATAATCCGTCAAGTACTGACAAACGGGTGTCCGGAGTATACGAGCTTACAAGGGATATTTGTATATAATTGACGATGGTTGGTCTCAAATGTTCTACATAAAAAAAAATTATGTAATATCTATACATAATTGAAGATTACTGAAGATCTATAGAGAGCAAGATCTCGACAAGCAAAACAGAAACAGCGATAGACTAGTATGATACTGTAGGAAGTCGACTGTTCCGATAGCAACTGTTCCACGGTGGATTGCAAACCTCTAGATCTTTGTTTTGCGCCAAGAAGCTAGAGTTGCATCATTACGCCTTGGGAGTAGGAACACAGGAAATGCTAAGAGCTTAGCGTCTGATCCCGGCGACGAGACTCTAATTTATAGACACTATTTCCTCCTTACGCTATAACAAATAGATAAATATAAAATCGTGCTATGATAGAAATAATCTCGCAATTGTTTTTACTATATGTGGGACACTATATACAAATATACAATGTAATTAAGATAATATATAATTATACTTGAGATATATAACAAGAAATAGTTTAATTAATATTTACAACTTATCACATATACATATATAATAGAGATATGTACAAAGAGTATATATATATTACAAAACTTTTATATATAATACTGAAGGAACGTTTGGCGATAGTAACGTATTTTTAATCAATTGTTGCTTTATATATATATATATATAAAGCAACAATTATTATTATATATATATGTACATTTTTCGCAAAACATGTGTTTAAATCAAAATCCTTTCATACTTCTAAAACACATGTATTCGAATACATTAACTCTCGTTAAACCTGAAGTGAATAAGGTTCCGTCTCGGAATCTTTGGTATTTTTCTCCAGGTTCTCCGGCGATAACTCCAGACAAATGTTGACGTAAGCGTAAGCGTTCGCTACGATGTTCGGCTGCTTCTCTTCTGAAATCGACACGAATCGCTGAAGACTGACATCTTTCGGCTGAGACCACACGGTGGTGAAAATCTGGCAAGCGTTTGTCGAAGTGCTGTCTGATTTCTTCTTGGAGAACTTCATCTCGATCTCATCAAGACTGCGTCCCCGTGTCTCCGGCAATATCGTCAGCGCAAAGATAGCGCCTAACAGACCGGCTATGCCGAATATCCACATCGTAAATTCCAGACCGATCACGGCGTTCAGATCTGGATACGTTTTGATCGTGGCAAATGTCAGTATTTGCACAATACCGGTCGTGAGACCACCTAAGCCACCTCTAAACCTCAGCGGATATAATTCCGAAGTCATCACCCATGGTAACGTGAGGAAACCGATCATAGATGCGCCTACGTGGATGCCGATGCAAAGTAACAACATCCACGATGGAAGATCAAACCTAGTTGGGAAAAATCATGTATTGTACAATCAAGAGGATTGTTAGAAATATGTTAAAGACAAAGAAACAAAAAAGTAAAAAAAATATAAATAAACATTAATTATATAAACATAAAAATATGCAATCTTAAAATCCAAAGATTTATATAATAAAGATATATATTACTTATATATAAGACTTATATAATAAGACTTATATAATAGGTTCAAAACACAAACCTGAAGGAAAGAGCGATCCCGCTGGCCGCGACGGCCATTGTGAAACTACTGGCAAAAGTCAAAGACTTTCTGCCGAAGTGATTGGCCAACGCAGCGCCAAAGATCGATGCAAACAGTCTGATAACAGCTATGCCGACACTTGCGGCGTACTCGTTCACGTCTATGCCCGTGTCTTTGAGCATGCTCACGGCGTAAAAGAGAATCACGTAAATACCGGAGAGTTGTTGAAGCACAAAAAAAATGAGAAGTATCAGAAACGGTTTCCAGATGTTGGGCATATGCAGTGCTCGCAGTAGACTCTCTTTCTTTTCTTTTCGCTTCGCGTTTGCCTCGCAAAGTTCCTGATACTCCTTGTCGACGTTCAGTCCGGGACCTCGAAGCCACAAAAGAACCTCCTTGGCCTCGTTTGTTCGACCCCGCGAGATCAGCCAGGCAGGAGTCTCCGGCAGTATCCTAGAGAGAAAGAGAGAGAGAGAAGTAATACTTATTTATCCATCAAAGCTAACAAAAACTTAAAAAGAGCTTCAAGATTTTCTGCATTTTCATAATTTTTTATCTCACATAATCCCAAAGTAAATAATTACCGTATTAACGCGAGCGACAAGATCGCGGGTCCGATGCTGATGGCGGCCGCCTTTTGCCACGTCGTGATGGCACCCAGAATGTACACCATTAGAACACCCAAAGAGACTAGAACTGGTCCGCAGCTCGCGAGCCACGCTCTTTGATCGGGTGCTGCTGTCTAAAGTAACATAAAATATTTTTGTTTTCCTCAAAATTGAAAATGGAATAAAAACTCATAAGTATCGCATATCATCTGTCCGCGCGCATACTTCGCTAACGTAGAGATAGAGTCCATTGGCCATGCCGGTTCCGATACCGCTGATGAATCTGCCGGCGTATAACATTGGTAAGTTTCTCGATAACGCAATTAGCAGCCAGCCGACGACGTGCGGCAACGTGGCCAGAGCGATCGCGAATCTACGGCCGAAACATTCGGCGCAGAGTCCAGCGACAAGGGCACCAAGGGGATTTGAGACAACGCCAAGGGAGGCGACCCATGATGCCTGTGATTGATCGGCGAAGTTTGACTCGATCAGCTTCGGTATCAGGATCGCGCTATATCCTTGAGACAATCCGACGGAAATCTGGCCGGAATGAGCGGCCAAGCCTGCGAGGATCTGTCAAATATCCAAATGATATTCTTTATGAGATATTTGTTTTTTTTTTCACAGATATATATAAAAATATATATTTATGTGCAACAATATAGCACTATTTGTTTGTCTGTTTGTTTGTTTGTTTTTTTTTTTTTTTCAATAAAATATGTACCCTTCTCTTCCGAAAAATGCGTGTTCGAAACGGGGAAACATAATGTGTTGTGTATCGAAAATATATTAATTTGCACTACTATTTTGACACATACGTCGCCCAGTCAGAAATCGACGTCGATCAACCGTAGATCGACTAGTATAATCGACGTCGATTCGACAAGGTATTTCTGACTGGGTCGGATATACCGCTTTCAGAAGTAGATGTTAAAGAAATGACGTACGTGAGGTTGACGTGTAAATTACTCTTGATCATATTACATATTCCTTCTTACGTAATCGAATTGTATACGTACGTTAACATTGTTACGTATTGTGGAGCTATTGTTACATAACACGAATGATTCACTTGATAGGACACTAGGATACTATATAGGAGCGATTAAAGTTAAAACAAGTAATTGTGAGACAGATCGTATTTTTCTCAAAATTTCTTTGGATTAAACAATTAGATTCTTCTTGTAATCAGAATATTGTTTGAGAAACAGCGATAAACTTTTCTCTTTGTTTCGAAGAATTCCCGATACATGTGAATGGCGTGCTTTGTCGTATCTCATTCGAAACAAAAATTAAAAAGTCAATATATGTTATATTGCATTAGTGTATGAAATATATGTATACATTATACACACGTATCATGCGAGATACTGAAGTGCGTCAGGACGTAACATTTGCGCGACACGTCGGTACACGAATATATCATCGCGTTGCGCCGTCAGTGTTATTATCATTTCGATCGCAAAAAAAGATCTACAAGCTTCAAGAAGGTCGGATATCAAGGTTCATTTTGTTCCGGATTATAAGATACCTACGCACGATTTTCAATGGAAATTTGCCTTTCGCAACAATAAGAAAGTAGAAATAAAAAGAATTTTAACAAACATACATTATACAGATCGTACACAAATAATAAAAAAATAATAAAACTAAGTGAGAGCTAAGCACTGTATGTACGCGTGCAAAACACTTTTTTTAAATTAAATATCTAATAAATTAATACACAATATATTTTGAATTAAATTCAAAATTCGGAGATCGAATACTTGTGATTTACATTAAAACAAATTTCTTTTTATAAGTAAAATAATAATTTTTTATTATATAATAATTTTTTTATTTTGGTTAATTTCTTTTTATTTTCTTGTAGATGTCTTGTTACAGCAATTGCGCAACACGATATTTCTCGTTTTGTTTCACGATTGTCTCACGTCGAGAATCTCCGATATGTTTCATTGACATTCTTTCCGAGAGCAAGAATTTTAGCAAAAAGATACACACGCATCCGTTTCGTCTATTCGCGCATGATTAAATAAATACTTCATGTAAAGTTACTTATCCTGTTTGTTAGCGCTCTTTAGTATCTGTATTGGCTGTTTTATTCAAGAAAATACCGCAAAATAAAATATCGCGAGATAAAATATCTGCGTATTTCGAAATTAGTAAAAATATGAATAAACAAACATTACGCATTAATTTCAATTAACACTTTTGCTAGCAAATGTGAACACCAACCACATAATAAAGCATAAACAAAAATACATTAGAAACTTTCACGCCCAGTACTTTCGGTCGCCTTGATACTTTACACACTACTTATAAGTTTTGTTATTTTTATTTATGTAGAAGAAGGAACGGGAAGCAGAGCCCGTAACAATAGCACTTTTATGTTTAAGTTGCTAAAATTGTACGTAATAAATGTATACGTAATAAATGTATTGACTCTTAAGTGTATACATTTATTAAATTTGACGTTTTACTGTAACATAATTAGTAATGCGAAAACCAGTGAACTTACACCTTTCTTGTCGTCGAAGTGAAAAAGCTTCCACCAGACTCTCGTTTCTCGAGCGATCATCGCGCAGACCAGTGTCTGAAAAAAAAAAAAAAAAACACGATAAATTACCAGCAATGAACGGTGTCCGTTGAACGTTTTCCTTTTTTTCTATCATTTCGAATTGCGAAAATAGTTCAAAAATAACGGACGTGCGATATACACTTAGAGCTCAATTTATAAATAACATATTAATTTTGCTTGTTTAAAAGTGACTCCGATAATTGCATGTTTCTTTTCCGGTTTCGAATAGAAACGTAAATTCGTGTAACCTACCCGCGAGTTTGACAAGTTGTCAAGCAAATTCACTTCCGGCGTGTGTGTGACTCTTCGTCTCTCATTGCAAATAACAGTGATGCACGCGAGAGGAGAGGGAGGAGAGACAGATAAAGAGACGAGATCGCGCGTTTGTTCGGAAAATTTAAATGCTCTGCGGAGCTGGAAATACAATAATCGGATAATTGCGAACCGCAAATGAAAAGTCTTCTTTTATTTGCTTTAATTTAGCTTTGTATTGTTTAAATTTAATAATTTATGAATTGTTGTTATTTGTGCAATGGGTTTTTTAATTGCGATAAAAATGAATATTTTTTTCTATTTATTGCCGCTCGAGCTTCCGTGTGGCGTGACACAACAAAGTGAACAGTATAGTCGCGCGATTAAACAATCGTGTTCTCGCCACTCAAAATGTTTAAAGAACTTAAAGCCGCGGCAATGGTGTGTATAACAAGGTCTCGTGAGTAAACGAGATCGGCGGCCGGACGGACTCATTATCGCCGCTAGATGCTCAATCGAATTCGCAAGTTTAACGTAGTTTAACCCATTAACGGGGCACAAGAGTGCGAGAGAGAATTAAAGGTTTAAATTTTATTGTTTTCACGTAGCGCGCGTCCATTTATCATTGCTTCGCGCAATTTCACCGCCGTCGCGTCGTACGTCATATTTGTGCACGTCAATATTTATTTGATAAGATCAACGCCGGTTAACAATTGTAAATCTTTGCAAATGTTAGCGCACAGATGCGTTTTATGCGCTGGAAGAAAAACGTCGCGTTATCACTGTGAGACGTTGAATTTATTAAAGCCGGTTACACGCGCGGATTAAGAGCCTTTGCTCGTCGGACGAGCGACACATTCAAATCAAAATGACCTCGTTATTTTATTCGATATTACAAAATTCTATAATGTATAAATATACAAATTTTATGTTTTATCAATGTAAATGTATTTGTAATTTGTCAATTAAACTCGTTTTATCGTAAGAAAATATTTTGGTAAAATAAAAAAGATCAAAGAGCTCTTGTATGAACATAATTGCGAAACAAATGCGATGCGCAAATGAAGCGATTTAACAATTAAATTCAAAATTGTTGAAGCTACGTTTGCATATTGCGCTCACGATTTGCGCCGCAACAAAACATTATTGATATATACACTTTATGTATGCTGCAGCAAAATACACATTGTGCAACAATACAATTGCGCGAATCAAGAAATACTCGTTGTACGATACATGGGATGGTATATGTATTTGCGTTACGCGTATTTGCGACAATTTTATCCAAACGCGATATATATTCGTTATTTGTCGGTGTTTTGTACAAATTTCTATATCTCGTCTCAATGCAACAATACAGACAAAAATACAAATACAAACAAAATAAAAACGGCAGCGTTGATCACAACAATTTAATGCATAATGCGTGTAACATCGCGCGTCAAACTCGCACGAATACACGCAAAGTTGGAATCGGAATTGAATAAGATCGTTTCCGTTTGTCGATGTGATCGTGGATAATGCTAAGTAAGTGTAACAACTGCAGGTGACGGGCGCGATCCTATCGACAAAACGCTGTTGCGGTAAGCACGATCACCTTGTAATTATTTAAGTCGAATAAAGAAAGTGATTTTTATGAGAAGCGCGAGCAAATGAACGCTCTCGTTCATTAAACCGCGCTTTTCCACCTATATCGTACCGCGTTAATACATTTGTTTATACAAACTGCTCGCTATTTTTAACAGCCAAACGCGAATTGGCAGTACTTTGAGATCTCGCGACGTGGACGCTTTTGAATTTATTTTCCGAATGCACTTGTGTGTAATGCGTATATTATTGTCTTACCAATAGAACAAAGAAAATAATATCGATATAATATTTAATTTGCAATTGGATGTTGCAAATTGATATTTATGTTAAGAACAAAATCGAACGACAACAACTTTTATAAGAAAATATTAATTGATTAACGATGTAAAAGACGTCAGATATGAAATTACTTTTTTTGTGAGAGTTGAAATACTTTACGTTACGCGCAAATTATTTTAAATCTGTATTTTGTTTTTAAATTAAATGAAAGAAAATTAATTTTATTGAGAGAGATATATGTAATTAAGATATTCACTTTGATGAAAAAAGCAAAATAGAATATAAATATAAATACATATTGTATATGATAAAATATATAATGTTTACATTAATACATATTATAATTATTATAAAATATATTACTACAAAATACATAATATTATTATTAATTTATTAGTAAATAATTCGTTATTTATGCACAATTAAATTGGCAGTAGCTCGAATTGGTCTCAAGAAATATTAAACTTGAATTTGAAAAAGAAAAAAATCTCTCAGTGCGATAATACCTTGCTATTATCAGCTGCGAATTCGGGTAGTGGTAGATTATATATTCTTCTTTTTAAATTTTTTACACACAAACTTCATTGTTGTCTTGCTTTCATATCGATGCGCGCACAGACATCAACGAAGACACTCCGCATCTCTCGTATCATCCCGCAAGAAATTTCTCATCGACGCGACTAATGTTCGCTAATATTACTCTCGTCCGCGATAATCGCTTCAGCTGCGAACACAAATCGTATTATAAATGAACACAAACAAAAAGTCGCACGAAGATAATTTCAACAGGTAAGTGCGATTTTTAATCGTTTGTGGAAATGAAACGAGCAAGAAAGAAGGAAAAACGCCGAAAATCGGAATTTTAAGATAAAAAACACAGGAGGCTTAATCGTTACGCGGTGATTTTTTTTACGAGTTTTTTCTGGGAAACTACTCTTCAGAAAACTTGTCAATCATTTATTACGTATATATGCATCAAAGTCCTCGCGCGCACGTGCTCCAAACACGTTGTGCGTCCAAGACAGATCGAATCGAGAGAGAAGTCGCCGAGATTGTGTTGTTGATGATGACGCACCGCCGCAGCTTTTTTCACGCCCGAGACACACTGAGATGATTTTCGTCCGCGCCTTCGCATTTATAGCAGCGCGGCAAAAGCAGCGGACGAATCCTCATGAAACGCACCGCACCTCGTCATTGCTCGCGCGAAGCGCCCTTCCCGGATCCACCCCGGTTGCTTCGCCTCTCTCTTTTTCTCTCTTTTTCCAAGAAAGAGAGAGAGAGAGAGAGAGAGAGAGAGAGAGAAAGAGAGAGAGAGAGAAAAGAAGCAAGAATATGCGACTGATATTTTTCTCCAATTACTCCGCGCAGATTTATTCTGTAAAATAAATAATTTATTTTTATCGATGTAACGACAACACGGATCTTGATTTTTTTTATTGCTAGAAAATAATTAGAATCGCGACGATTGTCAGATGCGCGCGAACGTGACTTAATGTTACACACACACACACACACACACACACATATTATGTAGACAAAGGGTAAAATATTACTTAAACATCGCGAAATATGCAATTTCATTCTCAAGTTTGCGGTTTGGAGATTGCGATCTGTGCGAGACTTGTCGACATTTCGCGTCGTGATACTAAATAGAATTTCCCAGCAGAAAGAATTCTCCGTTTTTTTGTGCACCGTCATTGTATAGATCCTATTGTTGATGAGTGATAAGTCTAATTCGACTCGGCAATAAATGTCACCCGATTCGTGCTCGCGAGTTAACATACTTTTCTGGGGAGAGATAGTATTAACGGGATGAACGACGGATACGAACGCGATTTCAACATCTGCAAGTAAATCTTATGTAAAAATGATTATAAAGAAAAAACAGTCATGATAAAAAATCGCTAAAAACATCAAAAACTTAGACAGAGTTATTTGATACAAATTTGTATTTGAAAGTTTTGAGAGATGAAGAAGCTCATCTCTTTAAAAGTCATTTTTTTGCCTAGTCCAAGTTCCACGACCGCATTTTACCAGTAAAAGGTGTCATTACATTATTTATTCATAACGGTCGCTAAAATGATTTTAAGTTTTTGATTTTTATAAAGAATAATGAGCATATAAATAATGCTTAAATTATGTATTTATCGTCGCGATTTTCTATTCCCTGACCTGTATTAATGCAAGAGGCAAGAGAAGGGACGAATGCTGATTTTTGTTGTATAATTTTGACACTCGCATTAATGGCTCATTTTTTCTCATATTACATATATACATATATATAATTCTTTCAACTTCATTTTTATCAATGTGAATAAAAAAAATTTGATCTCTGCATTTTCAAATAAAAGTCATATTGTACAACAAACGAGCAAATAAAGAACAAAAGTGGCTTCGAATCTGTGTTGGTTTATCTTTAAATCATGGATGTTTCATCTACACTAGTACATAAGATATTATTCTTATCAGCAAAGAGGCCTAGAAATTACATTGGAGTGCAACAACGCTGCCGGCAGTCGCGATGACTTCGAGGTCCTTTTTTCACTAGCTCGTTATCTTTACGCGATCGTCACGTCGCTGCGATAGGCATCCAGGCGATTACGATCGCGGCGCAAGTTTAAGCACGACAAGTGCACATCTAGTCACGGCTAGACTCCAACTTGGCCTCCTTAGTGATTGCAAAGTCTTGCATTAGCAATAAAAAGTTAACGTTACTGACAATAAGAGCAACTCAACTGTCCCTGACTGGCAACAGTACTTGCGAAAACGCCAAGATCGTCCTATTCCCAGCTCTTCTCGAGCGAAAACTCGATAAGCTATCGTAAAATAACACATTACTTATTGCTAAACAAAATACAGCTACCATTTATCATTTTTTGCACTCTAAAGCTACGAATTTTTTTATATTACAAAAATTAACATACACATGTGAAATTTCTTTTTATATTATATGTATATACATGTATGTGTGTATATATATATATATATA
Organism: Pseudomyrmex gracilis; assembly: GCF_002006095.1. Lineage (NCBI taxonomy): Eukaryota > Metazoa > Arthropoda > Insecta > Hymenoptera > Formicidae > Pseudomyrmex > Pseudomyrmex gracilis. The sequence continues at coordinate 74,455 of NW_018020634.1, forward strand.
TATATATATATATGTATAATTTTACTTCTACTTCTTCTAAGAGATAAAAATATTTACTTTCTTACGCGTATTATTACGATATGTGTATTTGATGGAAAATATACATATCTAAATTTGAATATTCTTGAATATTCACAGAGAAGAAAAGAGAAGAGACATTGATAGACATTAAATATGACATATGACACTCTTTAATTTTCTTATAAATGTTTTTGCTACCTGTGTTCTAAATAACAGTAAAATTTACGATCTGCGTAGTAACCTAAATTCACAAATCACTAACGTTTCGTATACTAACAAGATACGAAAAACATCTTGCTTGAGAGCGAAGAGTTTCTTGACATAAAGAAGCACGTGAAACATGTTAATTGAAGCGAAAGTTGAAAGTGAAATTTGTAACACGTAACACATAAAAAAATTGTTTAAAAATATCTAGGCGTTATGAAAAAGTTCATTTTTTTACTTATATAATACACATATCTACTTATTTCGTACAGTATGATCTTTCTCGATAAAGAATCATCGTAATTTTTTTGCAATTTTTACGGATGATTTATAATGTCACATGACACGCAGGAATAATTTGCGAGTGGATCGGTTTATCATATGTCGAATCGATAGAGCTATAATCTACGGATATCGCAAGCATCCACATAAGCGTCCTATAACGTGCGAATTGATCCGTCCGATTAATTTTTACCTATTTCTCATTCGCGCAACATATGATTAACAATTTGATTTGCATATACGATAGTTCGTTGTAGGCGCTAAACACAGTTGTGTCATCGCATGTCGATGTCGCTTTATAATATAAATATGAAATAACACACAGTCGAGCCGCTATATAAATATATATTGCAACAATGTACGATTAATAAATAACACATGATAATGCACGAAATACGACATATGTTACACGAACCTGTCAAAAGATTTTGTAAAGTCAAATATAAGACCATTGACATTATAAGTTTTTGTTTTTTATATCTTCTCATGTTTTCGATAAATCTTGTGTATTTTGATCGAGAAATTTCATTTAAAAAAAGAGCATCAAGAAGAACAGCCAAAACAAATCGATGCTATACGCTCGAAGGTCTTTCGACTAGTTGATCTAAACGATGAACGAACAAAAGTCTCGATCAGGTGAAATCAAGGTGACTCTCGCAGCTCACCTCAGGAACTATCTCCGTGACAAATGGCTTTTATGCAAATCGAGCGCGATCACTTCCGTTTCCGATTTACAATAACCTTCCACGTAGCCCAACAGAGCACACTTTGAATATTTCCCAACGATTAAGAAAACCATCTACGGAAGACGTATACAGACATCTTAAAAAAAACATCGATTGCGACTTTGACATGAATTGCGACTAGAAAGAATTGTATTTTAAGTATTTGTTTGTGTCAGAGATAAAAACCCGGAGTGAATCTTCTGTCGATTTCATTATTCATGCTGTCATACTTTTCTTACTTTCTGCCTTGGAAGATCGGATTTGATTTTTACATTAGTCTATGTTTTTTGATAAAGTCGTAGGTTTTTTTACGTGTATCATTGTTAATTGCAACACAATTAATCTTTATTCATTGATTGTAAATATATCCGCAACAATAATTATACTTTGTGATTCGCGATCATCACGCTTTTGATTGTGTTTACAAATTTCTTAAGATACTTAGTTTTTTTTACTATATTTTTGACGATGTTATCAAGTGTACAAACAAGCGCGTTAGATAACAATTATGAGGCGATGGCGCCGATAGAAGATATTCGGTATAATATACGGAAATCAACAATATCGCGATATCATTAATGTAATTCTCATGTATCACGCGACGACGATGACGATCGACGTTACAATTGAAGCTACTATATTCCGATCGCCGTCCGATAATCGATCATAAAGCGCAATTATTAATTTTAGATATCGTTGTGTTATCGCGCTTATTGCTTAGCTTGTAATTGACGCAATTCGCGAATAAGAAGATACTAATGACAGATAAAAAAAAAAAAAAAAAAAAAAAAAAACAATTTTGCGAAGCTGTGCCATTAAATTAAGCGATCTCTCTTGTGCCGAAGCAATTGCATAAGAAGGCACATAAGAAACGAAACGTTTTTATTCCACACGTTGATTGTTCGGCGAATAATGACCGACTTCAGTGCAAACGCTCTTTCGGTCGTAGTGGAAAATACACTCGCGTCACCGGAAGATCACCGAAGAGAGATCATATAAAACGCCGCCGCGACTCTTCGTGATTGCTGATGCGATGTGTGTATCATGTTTCGCTAGATCCTCTACGTGCCTCGTTACGTAACAGTGACATAATAACGGGGCGCGAAATGCAACAGTCGAACAATAAGATTGTACTACGCGATGCTGTAATTGCGTTTGAATATCTTTTCGAAACAGTCGGAGATTCCGGAGTGCCGTAATTTTTCGCTTCGAGACGAGCTTTTAATCGCGCGGTTGAAGATGCGCGCTTTGAAATCATTACTACAACCATCTCGCAGATACGATCTCGCGTGCAATGGACTTTAGAAATTTCTCGCAACACAGTTTTTGCGACACATTTGCACACATAACGATCGCGATTACGTAATTGCCATAATTGTTATAATTTGCGTTCATGTAACAACAGGTTTGTCGGATTTGATTTACATAGAGAAAAAAAATCATCGACAAGAAATTTTAATTTTCTCGCAATGCAATTGGTTGAAGTTTTTATTGATCGATAAGCCGAAGAAAACCGATCTTGTACGCACAGCTTTGCGCGATAGTCGTTCCGATCTGTCTTACTCTCAGTGAATTTCTTGACGTTCAGAATTTGGCTAAACTTGTTACAAAACAACGGAAATTTACTTATCTAAAGAATTTATGTAATCAAACTAATATTTTATTTTTAGCATTTTTTTTATCTTGGAGAGATGCTCATGTTTCGACTCTTCACAAACTTTTTCTTGTGCTTTATTATACCATAATGCAATTACATGTATGTCGACGACAATGATGTTGCGGAGTCATTTCGCAGATGTGACGAATTGCGACGAGCTCTAGTAAAAGCGCGGCCGACCTCGTGCAAACTTTCGCCGCGAGTTCGGTCAAGCGTTTAGCGAAATTAATAGACTGCGAATCTCGAGCGAGAAGATGAAGCGGAAGCGTCGAGAGTAAGAAAAGGAATGGAAAGTTCCAAACGTTATGTCACGAATCGTCGCGTGCTGTAACGTATGTAATTGATTTGCTCTTTTCGAAGATTGCGATTGTTTTTGCAAACATCACGACGTATGTTATTTCGTCTTTGATGGTTTTGTCAAAGTCAAACAAATCAAAGCGTCACGACGCAAAAAACAACGATCTCTCACGCAACACTACCTGCTTAATCGTGTCTCTCTCTCTCTCTCTCTCTCTCTCCCCCAGGTAATAATTGCATAAAAGACTTCGACATGCAAAATGTTGAATTGCGTATGTCAGCAGAATGTTGTTGCATTAAGTTTCTATTTGAACAAAGCAACTATTCCGATAAATTTTTTTAGTTTGCTTTTTTATACATATCCGTTTGTTAAAAAAATACTAAGTATTAATATGCGGCTTAAATGTGATTTCTCGATGTCAGTTTTATAAGTGCATTTTCCCATTCTAATTTTTACCAAATAAATCCAACTAAAATTTTATTTTAATTGATAGAAAATGTACTTACATTCTGAAACAAAACAAAACCTTGATTTATTGTTCTATATTATAATGCTATAATTAAATTAAGAATCTTCGGCTAGAAGACAAGAAACAATATCACTCGCGTCGCGACAATTACGGCTGGACGGTAACATATCATTTGTTGTTTCCGTTATTTTACAAATATCATATCAATTATGTGTGTTTGTCTACGTTAAATAAGAGCAAAATAACATGCGATTGGCGTCACAAAGTCACGTGTTGACTGCGTGTTGACAAAGTTAGTACATATACACGTGTGACCGTGATTGTTGAATATTTTCATTATTATTATGCGACGCGGATTTATTATATAAAGATTTAAAGATTGTATCCAACGCGAATTAAACACAGACAAACGCGTCGAATGTAAATGCCGACGCAAGCTGGTTGCGTGCGTATTTGTGCGCGAGACACACATATTATGCAAGATGAAGACGACCTTGGCAATGACCATCACGGGTTACGTCGTCGTCGGTCATCAACGACGATCGTGGTGTCGTTAACGCGTCGACAGGATAATCGCACTAATTCCACAAGAGTTGCAAAAGAAATGAGCGCGGAGTTACGTGTGAAAAACAGAGACAGCGTATATGAATAAGTTCTTCTTCTTAATGTCCTAATTGTCTCTGATGATATCAATTACAGAGTAACGAATCGATACAAGAACCTTCCACATGGAAGTGTTGACCACTATTGTTAATTGTTTCTTTGTAACATAATTACAGAGCAATGAATTTACATACGCGTGGAATTGTTGATCGGCGCGAGAACAATCGATCTCTTCTTCGCGATAATATATATGAACACTCCTATTTTTTGGAACACTTTGGTCCGATCTTTTGGTTAAATCGATTTGGTAAGATGGTTAAGTTATTTAACAAGAAAAACTTTGAAGTATCTTCCAAATTTACTAAAAACAAAAAAAATAGTCACGTTCAATTAAATAAACCCCAAAGTGCTATCAGGTTTGGAATATCTGTATATTCGAGTATTGAAAATTTGTAAATCCTTTTTAATCTGATAAAACTTTGATATTTTCCGAACAAAAATGCATGTCGCAATTTTGAATCAAAGAATTTTTAACTTCTAAGACTCTAGGATGCAAGTGCGTATACAATTCTGAAACAATATAGATACTTGCAACATATTGTTGTACTTTGTTACTAATAAGAGCGCCTTATTCGTAAAAATCATAATGACGCAACATGATATTATACAATATATTGTGCTGAAATCAGAAAATATAGTCGCAATACGATAGCGCAGATAGAGATTATTGTTAATCAGAAAACAAGAAGCAAAAACGTCCGATATACTCGCCGAAATGGTTAACGTGACAGTAATCGATGAAAAAAGAGAGGCAGAAATAATTGCGTTAACATCGTGCCAAAAAAAAGTCATTTATCCAATCGACTTCGCACGGACAAAGTTCTCGATTATTAAATCAACGCGAAAATGATCGTAAGAAACGATTGTCGGGCTAATTACTGACATTTCTGAGAATACTTTATTCAATGGCGATATTGCTCCCTAGCCTTTCTAGCGTGAAAAGTTTAGTTTGTTTTGAGCAGAACACATATACGAATTGATACAGGGCGCAGGAATAATTTTCTTTTATAACTCACTTTTTCTGAAGTAATGAAAATCTCATAGTTTTGAATTTGTATAATTTTGTATAGAAAAGTAGTATACAGGCCTAAAATAATTTCAAAATAAATAAATTAAACGTAATACTGTGTAATTTTCAACAACAGATTGTTTGTTGTAGAAAAAATCAATGTACATTAGAAGAAAAATCTTGTTTTGTAAAAAGAAATTACTTTTATTTATCTTGAAGAAAATTCCTCAAAAGTGTTCAATTCACACTTTATTAACTATATAACTATACACACACACACACACACACACATATATATATATGTATATGTGTTAACAAATTTATGTGTGTGAGACAGCGCACAACTTATACAGAATATAGTACAATTAAAGATTTATGTAGAATATACACACAAGCCATACATGAAACTAACCTGATAGAGTAAAACTTTTCCAGCTCCTCTAAAACTTTCAAGTAAAAGCCAATCAGGATGAGGAAAATGAGGATTTTATTTGTTTTCATAGGGCAACTTATCTAAAGATTCCCTATATATGTACAAATATTTGGAACCAGAGAATTCTTTGAAGTAAGGACCTCTATAATCATGCTTTTCGTTCATCACATCGCGCACTTGCTGTTCAAGAAGCCTGACTTTTCTAACTTCATTTTCATGATGTACAAAATGTAGCATCTTTTCGTACTCTTCCTGTGGCGATGGAAAAAAGTAACGTTGTAAAAATCTCTTAATAGGATGCTGAAAGCAAGAAAAAATATAACATTTTTGTATGAAAACAACTATTGTACTTATTTTTTACAAGTAATCTTACATATTTACAGTATAACAATATTTTTATTCTTTTTTATATAAAAACACTGCTATATTGGTGGAATGAGAATATCTTACTTGATAATACTCCCATTCTTTTGGGACATAACCTTCAGGAATTTCTTGAAGTGTAGCAGGACCGATAAACACATTGACTAAAGTGATTGCAATGCCAATAGGAATAGCACCAAGTAGAAAGTAAAAGTGGATCCAATTTTTCACTAGATGCCATTGATAACGGCTGGGTTGTATATGCATCACACGATCTTCTCCTGACATGCATCTTGTTTGTTCTGAAACAACAAAAATGCTAAGAAATCTTCAATTTGTAAAGCACTGTCTCCGATGCTAGTACACAAATGAAAAACAGTTCTGCAAAAGTATTCGAAATAGTCAGTATGTGTGTGTGTATCGATATCTTTATTAATATAATTCTGCAAATATATATAAATGTAGATTCTTTATAACTGAATTAGAAATATCTATATATAAAATGTTGTAACAAATAATCTCATTGTTTATTTGTACATTTAAACATTATATAAAACTGTATAAATGATAATATTGTTGAAAAATTTTGATATAAGATTATGCCAGAAATAGATATTGACATATACATAACAAATTTTAGTTTCTATTTTAGTTTCTTTATATATCACACACAGTTACACGAAACTAGAAATATAATGATTTCCTTATTTCACAATTGTTCCTGTATATGTAAAGTTAGGTCTTAGCTCGTGACACATGAAAATGTAATAAAGTTATTGTCGTTGTTGCGTAACAAGACACTGTCGGGTTTTGCAATAATGTATTGTTTCGACCAAAAAGCACATGTCTTATGTCGCTGTCAAGATAGAACGTTAAAAATTACCGTTTCTCAACAATGCCGTTCTAAAACCGGCGATTTGCAAGAATTTCTGGCTTGTGCCACGAAAAATGCTACTCCACGCTGCCATTTTTGCTCCGATACGAAGAGATACAAGCCGAGCAAATCCTGTGTAGCAAAATTGTAGTTAACTGTTTTATCAATAGTTTTCTGTTTTATCAACAGTTGCAAACAAAAAATTACGTGTTTCACGACTAGTTGAAACTACATCAACGGATGATCAGATGGCAGCACGACACTTTGTTTTTTTTTTTTCACAATGCGAGATAACAAAGATTAACAAAAGATTTTTAGTAATTTTTAAAATTGAAAATACTAAAGAAAAGAATTCTTTACTATTATCTAGTTATTTGTAATAAATAACAGTACAGAAATAAAATTTTATGAACTTTTTGTATTTATTTTGATTTAAATATATCTATTCTGCATAACAATCTATTTTTGGCTCGTATATTTGTTTATCTTAATTTTATTAATTTGAAATTATTTACTCAAGTCCAAAACAAAACTTACATTGATAATACAAAGTAAATAAATAAATTTTCGTATTTATATATTTTGATCGTATAATTTCTTTTTGTTTGTTTATTTCTGATTGCATTTACAATCCAAAGTTTTAAATGTAAGAGGAAAATTTTTTTCATGTTTTTTGTCGAGGTTTACACGACAATCGTTTCAGTGAGTCGACAATTGCTTTGTGACAACGCAGTGTGTCTCTTACGCGTTCGCATCAACGGTAATCCGCAATAATATAAACGGCGATCGTAGAACGTCGTTAAATTAAGCCGTGTCAAGTGAGCAATTGAACTTGAGAAACGATTGTAAATTACAGACACCCGGTTCTCGTGACAGAATTCGAGTAAATTCTGAATGATGACACGGATGATTCTAGCAACGCGGATGATTTTTGTCCGCATTTTCGTTTTCTCGAACTCTTTTATTTCTATGCAAAAAATAAGCGCAAAATACACATTAACGCTCTGTAACAGTCACGCATAGTGTTTTTAGACTATTGAAAAAGATAATCGAAATACGTTACGTCGATTAATTAGTGAGGACCGTATTATTCTTTGCGTGTTGTAATTTGAAAACCGATTGATCTGAAAAAAAAAAAAAAAAAAAAAAAAAAGAAAGAAATTTGCTTACCCATTTTAGCCAAGAACAAGTTGTTATGCCAGAATATTCAAATCAAAATGTCCGTTGCGACTTTATTTTTAAATCATCTTCACAGCTGGTATGTCGAAATATAAAAAAAAAAAAAAAAAAGAAAGAAATTTGCTTACCCATTTTAGCCAAGAACAAGTTGTTATGCCAGAATATTCAAATCAAAATGTCCGTTGCGACTTTATTTTTAAATCATCTTCACAGCTGGTATGTCGAAATATGAATGTCTGCGAAGGTGAAAGCATGTTTCCTTATGTTTGATATATCTGCGCGTATTGTGAATTGACTTCGTAATTTCGTCCTCAGAGACATGTTTTTATTTAACCTTTTTCACATAATATATTTGAAATAGCTGAAGATGATTAAAACATGAAATTAAAACTAGATATTTTTTATTTAAATGTATATTCATTCTGCATAACACAATCTATTCTTGTCTTAATCTTATTAATTTCAAGTTACCTTATATATCAAACCCGCGAAACAAAACTTACATTAATAATAGAATTTTATTTTATTTTTGTTTATTATTTCCAGTTTATCTGTGTGTGAGGAGGAAAGAAGAGAAAAGGGAAAAATTTGACTTGCAAATACAATTCTTTAACTAATCGCGTCACACATAATTTTAAACTAATCGCGTCACTCGTGAGACTGAATTGTTATAAACAACTATATGTTGCTCACAATTCAAACAAACATTACTTTTCTGAAATTTACAAGTCAAAAAAGATTCTTTCGCCACATTAATGTTTTGCATTTGACCGAATAATTAGTACATTCTGGTTTTTTCTCTAAAAGTATGGATCACAAAAAGTGTTCATGAAAGGAAAAACAAAAAACAAGGAACGACTACAAAAGTCTTACAATTAGACTAGAGCGAAACAATCCTAATGATAGAACTCCTGTAATTTTTCTTCATTCTATTTTAAGCCATTTTTTTTTTCTACACACGTTAAATAGCAAGATACCTCGTATACGAATATACATAAAGATCCATTTGGAAAAAACCGACAACGAAGCATTACCAACCTCCTAGAATCAACTACATTGGTAACGTGTGTTGTAACGGTGCGTAACGCAGGACAAGAGAGCTGGAGCCAGGAACGAATGTAGGGGAACAAGGCGACGAGGTTTTCAGGTTCAGTCGTCTACCGACCGTGGTGTCGAGCAGAGAAAGACGGAGAGTGTGTGTGTGTGTGAGGTGTGTTTGGCGGTCGATTTCGGATCGTGCAAGACGCGTCGTCGAATCCAGTCAAGCCGACGACGCTCTTCACTCCATTAAATATTGGGAAGGATCTCCGCTTCTTTTGCTCTTATCAGTTTTTCCGTTTGCTCGATCTGTTCTCTCGCTCTTGTTCTGACTATTTGTGAGCACTCGTAGCGTTCGGCCGACGAGACATCGATTCTTTGAGCAGGAGCCAGAAAGCCGCGAAAGGTGAGTGCTCTATCAAACAGGACTGGATAAAGGCGTAACTTTGACAATTTACATCACAAATAAAAGATAGAGATAGATAAATGTGAGAGAGAAAAAGAAAGAGAAATAAAATACTTAAGAAAATTTTATTTTTAAGCAAAGCAAAGTTTTATTTGCTGTAAAAGTAAAAGTATTTGTTATTTCACACATAGCATCAAATAATAATGAATAATATATGTAAATAATAGTGAAATCTAAATAATATTGAAAAATATATTTTAATTTTAATTTTTATTCTTTATTTTATCACACGAGAGATGGAAAAAATATTCAAGGTTTCGAGCAGCACATATAAATTTGCTGTTGTCAGATTCATCAGTTTTCTCTTACGTTTTATCTAATGGCAAATAACTTGAGTTTCAGAGAAAATAATTATTCAAAAAAAATATATATATTTCCGAAAAAATAATAGCTATGTATCTCTGACGAAAAAAAAGAAAACGAATGGAACTGAAAGGGACGGATCTACTGACAACAACTTGATAGATTGTTAGTTTATTTACCGTCAGTCTCTCGTGATGCTGCATTAGGGCGTTGATCCGCTTCAAATCGATCGATTTTTCTGACTTGTAAACATACCGTCTGTGCGAAAGTAGAAGAAAAAATCATTTAAATTAGTCCGAATCGTCGAGTATTAAGTCAGCCTATAAATTCTGTTTATTTATAAAATATGCATTTGTTTATACTGTGAAATTAACGTAAAATTAATATGTAAGATTATTATTCCAGTCTAGCCTGGAAAGACTATCGCGAAGTTGTGACAGAATAAGAATATTGCAAACAATCGCACAAAGTTAAGTAAGAAAAATGCAATAATACATATGTTTATCACAGTGACTCACAAACGATTAGAAACAGGTAGAATGTTATCGAATTTGCGTGGCTTATCGAGGAAGAAGTTCAATTGCTGCGATACAGAGAGACATATTTACCAAATTACGAATCTCAATGTAATATCACGACGGACTGTCGGTATACGCACACGTAAACTTCTCGCTATGTTTACATTATTAGATATAATACAATCGATGTACTTTCAATGAAAGAACTCGGACGATAAAACTTTCTTTTTTGCAAATGCAAAAGCGTATTTGTCCACATCTTAGTACAGTCAGATAATTAAGAAGAAATTTTGTCGCACATAACGAGAACGCTTATTATTATAATTTTTACTCCGCGAAACATTAACACACTATTGTTTACCTACTATTGGTAAAAAATGAAAAACCAACATACTAGCTTCTGAGAATTAATCTCAATCCATAAAAATTCATAAAAATGTGTGAAAACAGACCAATTGAATAGGCCAAAAACACGCTTTCGGCTTCGATCGGCCTATTTTCACTTTTTTTTTTTTTTTTTTTTT